>NC_142812.1:32374450-32574101 GCF_049724085.1 Artemia sp. Qi Xiang Cuo | reverse complement strand
AAAACTGGGATATGGGTGGCAAAATGGGGTCCGGAGGGTACAGTTGCCCCCTAATCCATAACAAAATAAGCCCAGACAAAATAAAACATTTTCAGTGTTACTTCTTAAGTAGGTAATTCAAACTTTGCAAACAAAAAAATAATATCTATAAACGATTTCTTTGACTACATCTTACATCGATCTTTTATGTAATTAGTAGAGATGCCCCTATTGATCGTGACGGGGCACCAAATATGGGGATAGAGTCATTAGGGAGAACACGTGGTTAGTGGGGTCAATGACCTCTTTCTCCAGGTGTGTTTTTGGCACGCTCGAGGTGAATGTTATGATCTAGGAAAGAGTATTTGTTGTTTTTGGCTAAGTGCCCGCTAGGGAAGAATGTTATGATGTCAGGAAAGAGTATTTGTTGTTGTTGTTGTTTTGGGCAAGCTCCCAGCGAATGTCAAGGGAGAACACATGGTTATTCAAAGTGGGACACCTGTGCTGACAGTCATTAATCAAATTGTTTCCGGGCAAAGTTTAATACTGTCTGACAGATGACGTCAAGTTAATTAATGTCTTTGGAGTTCGACCAGAATTGTTTCCGAGGCAAGTTTAGATTACATGTCTGACAGATGATGTCATGATTGATTGATTTGACATGAAAGGGGAATTAATTTGTTGTTTCTAAGGGAAATTATTGATCCACGAAAGGGGAATTAATTTGTTGCTTCTAAAGAGAATTGTTTCCGAGCGAATGTCTATTAATGTCTTTGGAGTTCTACCAGAGTGTTCCGGGTGAATGTTTTGATCTTAGCGATGAAGTGATTAGCACGCAAAAGGTTTCTTAGTAATTTCAAATGTGACAACACAGGGATGCCAAAAACAAAAGGAACTCGCTGAAATTACGTTTTAGGGATTATTTGGGCGAAACCGTTTTAGCCATTATAGGGAATTATTTCGGCGAAACAGTTAGAGACATTTTAAAAGATGATTTTAGAAGATGATTTTAGAAGAGGATTTGAGGGTGAAACTCTGTGGTCGTTATAATACACAAGTTGTATTTGAACAGTGTTGTGAGGTCCTCTACCCCAACCCCCAAGGGCTCCTCATCCCCCTACCCCAACCCCGAAGGAAGTCCCCGATCCCCATAGGCCCACCAAGCTCCCAAAAGACCACCAGGCTCCCAAAGGTCCCCCAGGACTCTCCAAAGGACCCTCACCGTTCCCCAAAGGTCCAACGGGCTCCCAATGGACTAATCGGCCCTCAAGTGTCCCCTATGACACCCATAAGACCCTCCCCATGATCCCCAAAGGCTCTCTCCAGGTCCCCAAAGGCCCTCCCCAGTCTCAAAAGGTCCACAGGGCTCCCAAAGGGCCCCGTGATCCCCAATGTTATGTTATGTTAGGTTAGGTTAGGTTATGTTATGCTATGTTATGCTATGTTATGTTATGTTATGTTATGATATGTTATGTTATGTTATGTTATGTTACGTTATGCTATGTAATGTTATGTTATGCTATGCTATGTTATGTTATTTTATACTATGTTATGTTATTTTATGCTATGTTATGTTATGCTATGTTATTTTAAGTTATCTTATGTTATGTTATGCTATATTATGCTATGTTATGTTATGTTATGCTATGTTATGTTATGTTATGTTATGCTATGTTATGTTATGTTATATTATGTAATGTTATGCTATATTATGTTATGTTATGTTATGTTATGTTATACCTTTCAAAAAACATTTCAGAGCAAGTTATTTTCTTAATGTCCATCCTAAACCCATTTTACAAGCTGAAATGGGTGAAACTGTTTTAGGCATTTTAGGGAATTATTTCGACGAAACAGATAGAGTCATTTTAAAAGATGATTTTAGAAGATGTTTTAGAAGAGGATTTGCCAAAATTTAGAACTGAACTTTAAATTTTTATGTCATGGTGAACTTAAAACTGAAGTGGAAGCTTTTTATTTTCTCAGGAGAAATTAGAATTGAATTGTGTTCTATGGTAAAATTCAGAAGAGAACTTGAATATTCATAATCAAAGTATAACTTTTCCAATCTTCTATGAAAAATTTGGAACAGAAGTTTAATTTTTTTTCATCTCTTTGAGAAAGGTCGGATTTGAATTTAAGAAAATTTGAATTAAAATGAAACTTTTTATCTTCAGGGAAAATAATCACAATCATATTATAACTTTTCACATCTTCTACGGAAAAATTTAGAACTGAACTCTAATTTTTTATGTCTTGGTGAACTTAAAACTGAAGTGGAAGCTTTTTATTTTCTCAGGAGAAATTAGAATTGAATTTTGTTCTTTGGTAAAATTCAGAAGAGAACTTGAACTTTTCTATCTTCAATTAAAAATTTGGAACAATATTTTTTCATCTCTTTGAGAAAAATCTGAACTGAAGTGGAAAATTTTTATATTATTTGGGGAAAATAGAAATGATCAATAACTTATTTCATTTTCATTAAGAAAATTCAGAATCGAAGTTGAACTTTTCTTCTTCCGAGAAAATATTCTGAATAGAAATTCAAATTTTTTCATTTCTTTGAGAAAAGCCGGAACTGATTTCAGTAAAATACTTAATATACTTGAAACTTTTTTATCTTCTTATAAGATAATTACACTCAGAGTATAGCTTTCTCCGTCTATTATGAAACAATTTAGAAGCAAACTTAAAATTTTTTATGTCTTGGTGAACTTAAAGCTGAATTGGAAGCCTTTTATTTTCTCTGGTGAAATTAGAATTGAATTTTGTTCTTTGGTAAAATTCAGAAGAGAACTTGAACATTTCTATCTTCTATGAAAAATTTGGAACAGTATTTTTTCATCTCTTTGAGAAAAATCTGAACTGAAGTGAAAATTTTTATATTATTTTGGGAAAATAGAATTGATCAATAACTTATTTCATTTTCATTAAGAAAATTCAGAATCGAAGTTGAACTTTTCTTCTTCCGGGAAAATATTTGGAACAGAACTTTAAATTTTTTCATCGCTTTGAGAAAGGTTGGAACTGAATTTAATAAAATTTGACGTAGATAATTTCGGAGACCACACTGCCTTTCCATAACGATAAATAAATAAAAGTTCAAATAGGGATAAAATCCTTTTAATAGACAGTGTTTTTTATAACAGTGATAGAAATTCACAAAAATACCAGATATTTCGGTCACATATACAGTGACCGTCATCAGTAGTAAAAGATTTACTACTGATGACGGTCACTGTATATGTGACCGAAATATCTGGTATTTTTGTGAATTTCTATCACTGTTATAAAAAACACTGTCTATTAAAAGGATTTTATCCCTATTTGAACTTTTATTTATTTATCGTTAATAAAATTTAGAATTGAAGTGAAACTTTTTATCTTCATAGAAAATAATCACAATCATGGTATAACTTTTCCTATCTTCTACAGAAAAAATTAGAACTGAACTTTAAATTTTTATGTCTTGGTGAACTTAAAGAACTGAAGTGGAAGCTTTTAATTTTCTCAGGAGAAATTAGAATTGAATTGTGTTCTTTGGTAAAATTCAGAAGAGAACTTGAACTTTTATATCTTCAATGAAAAATTTGGAACAATATTTTTTCATCTGTTTGAGAAAAATCTGAACTGAAATGGAAAATTTTTATATTGTTTGGTAAATAGAGTTGATCAATAACTTATTTCATTTTCATTAAGAAAATTCAGAATCGAAGTTGAACTTTTCTTCTTCCGGGAAATTATTTGGAACAGAACTTTAAATTTTTTCATTTCATTGAGAAAAGTCAGAATTGAATTTAAGAATATTTAGAATTAAAGTGAAATTTTTTATTTACATAGAAAATAATTACAATCATTGTATAACTTTTCCTATCTTCTATGGAAAAAGTTTGAAGTGAACCTTAAATTTTTTATGTATTGGTGAACTTAAAGCTGAAGTGGAAGCTTTTTTTTTCTCTGGTTAAATTAGAATTGAATTGTGTTCTTTGGTAAAATTCAGAAGAGAACTTGAACTTTCCTATCTTCAATGAAAAATTTGGAACAGTATTTTAAATTTTTTCATCTCTTTGAGAAAAATCTGAACTGAAGTGGAAAATTTTTATATTATTTGGAAAAATAGAAAAAATCAATAACTTATTTCATTTTCATTAAGAAAATTCAGAATCAAAGTTGAACTTTTCTTCTTCTTGGAAAATATTTGGAACAGAACTTTAAATTTTTTCATCTCTTTGAAAAAAACCAGAATTGAATTTAAGAAAATTCAGAATTAAGGTAAAACTTTTTATCTTCTTATAAATTTATAACAGTTAAGGCAAAGCTTTTCCTATCTACTACAGAGAAATTTTGGACTAAGCTTAATATTTTTGACTTATTGTTAAACTTCAAACTTACTTTGAAGATCTTTATTCTTTCACGTGAAATAAGAATTGAATTGTGTTCTTTGGTAAAATTCAGAAGAGAACTTGAACTTTTCTATCTTCAATGAAAAACTTGGAACAATATTTTTTCATCTGTTTGAGAAAAATCGGAACTGAAGTGGAAAATTTTTATATTATTTGGAAAATAGAAATGATCAATAACTTATTTCATTTTCATTAAGAAAATTCAGAATCAATGTTGAACTTTTCTTCTACAAGGGAAATATTTGTAACAGAACTTTAAATTTTTTCATCTCTTTGAGAAAAGCCAGAATTGAATTTAAAAAAATTTAGAATTAAAGTGAAACTTTTTATCTTCATAGAAAATAATCAGAATCATGGTATAACTTTTCCTATCTTCTACGGAAAAATTTAGAACTGAACTTTAAATTTTTTATGTCTTGATGAACTTAAAGCTGAAGTGGAAGCTTTTTATTTTCTCTGGAGAAATTAGAATTGAATCATGTTCTTTGGTAAAATTCAGAAGAGAACTTGAACTTTTCTATCTTCTATGAAAAATTGAGCCTGCTAGTAGTATCATTATCTCTAAAATTCTTTTTCTTACATCTCTGACCTTTTTAATAGATATTCTGAACGTTTGATGTTCTAGCATACCCTAAAAATAATGAACACTTAACAAAATAATGCATAAGGTATTTTTAATGAAATAACGACATGTAGGATATTAATATAAAAATACGTTAAATACATTATTATACATTATTAGTACACTTGCACTTCACTTTCCGTCAATTCATCTTTATATTCATTGATGATATTGTCTGCTATTGTCCTTTTTATTCTGCCTGCGATTTTACTGTCTATTGACACATTATTCTTACATAGATAGCGGTTTTGGCACATTGACATGAAATGATTTGTGATTTTGGTGCAGCTGTATGCATGTCTTGTTTTTCCCATTGCTTTCATCCGAATGCTAACACCGGAAAGATAGCGAAAAGATCTATCAATGGCTAACATGCTACCAGAACCATTTGCTGAAAGTTGTCCCTCTTCATCAACTATTATTTTTAAGTTTGCATTCTCTTTGAGTATTAATTTCTCTGGTAATGTTACTCTTGCATATCCACCGTTTACACGATTGAAATTCTTGGGTACTCTAAAGAAATCTAACTTCTCGCTGTCATGACAAAAGCATACATTTCCAATAGTGTTACCACTTGCACTCGTTTCATAGTTCAGGTATTTCTCCTTGTCAGCATTCAACACGACGATGATTTTATCATGCGCACATACTTTCGTCGAATAATTCATCTTCACTTTTCTACAGATATAAATTGTGTGTTTATCCTTCCACTGCATACAAAAACTGATTTAATGCATGCAATAAACTAGGTAGTGTCGATAAACTACCATAGAGTACCAGTGGGAATGCCGTGACGTATCTATAAACAAGCACAGAGTACAATTGTTAGAGTCATAAGTATATTTCATATCATTTTAAGATTTAATAAAATTTAGAATTAAAGTGAAACATTTTATCTTCATAGATAATAATCACAATCATAGTATAACTTTTCCTATCTTCTACGGAAAAATTTAGAAGTGAACTTTAAATTTTTTATGTCTTGGGACTTTTCTTTTTCCGGGAAAATATTTGGAACAGTACTTTAAATTTTTTCATCTCTTTGAGAAAAGTCGGAACTGAATTTAAGAAAATTTAGAATTAAAGTGAAACTTTTTATCTTCATAGAAAATAATTACAATCATACTATAACTTTTCCTATCTTCTATGGAAAAAATTTAGAACTGAACTTTAAATTTTTTTATGTCTTGGTGAACTTAAAACTGACGTGGAAGCTTTTTATTTTATCTGGAGAAATTAGAATTTAATTGTGTTCTCTGGCACAATTCATAAGAGAACTTGAACTTTTTTATCTTCTATGAAAAATTTGGAGCAGTATTTTAGATTTTTCATCTGTTTGAGAAAAATCTGAACTCAAGTGGAAATTTTTTATATTATTTTGAGAAAATAGAAATAATCTTCTGAACGTTTGATGTTCTAGCATACCCTAAAAATAATGAACACTTAACAAAATAATGCATAAGATATTTTTAACGAAATAACGACATGTAGAATATTAATATAAAAATACGTTAAATACACTATTATACATTATTAGTAGAATTCCGTCTCACTTTCCGCCAGTGCATCTTTATATTCATTGATGATATTGTCTGCTAATGTCTCTTTTATTCTGCATGTAGTTTCACTGTCTATTGTCATATTATTCCTATATAGATAGCAATTTTCGTATACTGATAGGATATGATTAACGACTTTATTGAAGGAGTATGATTGTCTTCTTTTTCTCTTTACAATGCTAATACCGGAAATATGATGATAGGATGTATTAGCAGGTAATGTGTTAACACCAACTGTAGCAAGAAGTTGTCCATTATCATCGACAATTATTTTTAAGTACGCATTCTCTTGGAACACTAATTTCTCTGGTAATGTTACCCTCGCATATCCAGCGTTTACACGATTGAAATTCCTGGGTACTCCAAAGAAATCTAACTTCTTGCTGCCACGACAACACATGAATACATTTCCAATAATGTTACCACTTGCACTCGTTTCATAGTTCAGCTATTTCTCCAAGTCAGCATTCAACATGACGATGATTTTTTCATGTGCACATACTTTCGTCGAATAATTCATCTTCACTTCTCTACAGATATGAATTGTGTGTTTATCCTTCCACTGCGTAAAAAATACTGATTTAATGCACACAATAAACTAGGTAGTGTCGATGACCTGCCATAGAGTACCAGTGGGAAAGCCGTGTCGTGTTTATGAACAAGCACAGAGTACGATTGGTAAAGCCGTAAGCATATTTCATGTCATTTTAAGATACGTAAAAAGTTTAAAACATACAATGTTAAAAAAATTCAAAAATTATTTTAAAAAATGAGGGAAGGGGTCCCGGTGCCCCCCCCCTCCCCCAGGACTGCGGGTTAGGTTAGGTTAGCTAGTAAACATCTCTCCATGTTTAAGTTAGGTTAGGTTAGGTTAGGCTAGGTTAAGTTAAGTTAGGTTAGGTTAAGTTAGGTTAGATTAAGTTAGGTTAAGTTAGGTTATGTTAGCCTACGTACGCGAGCGTACGTAAGAATAATGTGAGAATAATGTGTCAATAGACAGTGAAATCGCAGGCAGAATAAAAAGGACAATAGCACACAATATCATCAATGAATATAAAGATGAATTGACGGAAAGTGAAGTGCAAGTGTACTAATAATGTATAATAATGTATTTAACGTATTTTTATATTAATATTCTACATGTCGTTATTTCATTAAAAATATCTTATGCATTATTTTGTTAAGAGTTCATCATTTTTAGGATATGCTAGAACATCAAACGTTCAGAATATCTATTAAAAAGGTCAGAGATGTAAGAAATAAGCAATTTTAGAGATAATGATACTAGCTAGCAGGCTCAACTTTTCATAGAAGATAGAAAAGTTGAAGTTCTCTTCTGAATTTTACCAAAGAACATAATTCAATTCTAATTTCTCCAGAGAAAATAAAAATGCTTCCAGCTTACAGCTTTAAGTTCATCAAGACATGAAAAATTTAAAGTTCAGTTCTAAATTGTTTCTGTAGAAGATAGACACAACAGTTATTACCATGATTCTGATTATTTTCTATGGAGATAAAAAGTTTCACTTTAATTCTAAAATCTTTCTTAAATTCAATTCTGACTTTTCTCAAAGAGATGAAAAAATTCAAAGTTCGTGTTCCAAATATTTTCCCGGAAGAAGAAAAGTTCAACTTTGCATCTGAATTTTCTTGATGAAAATGAAATAAGTTATTGATCATTTCTATTTTTCCAAATAATATAAAAAATTTCCACTTCAGTTCAGATATTTTTCAAAGAGAGGAAAAAATTTAAAATACTGTTCCAAATTTTTCATTGAAGATAGAAAAGTTCAAGTTCTCTTCTGAATTTTACCAAAGAACACAATTCAATTCTAATTTCACCAGAGAAAATAAAAAGCTTCCACTTCAGCTTTAAGTTCACCAATACATAAAAAATTTAAAGTTCAGTTCAAAATTTTTCCGTAGAAGATAGGAAAAGCTATACTATGATTGTGATTATTTTCTATGAAGATAAAAAGTTTCACTTTAATTCTAAATTTTCTTAAATTCAGTTCCGGCTTTTCTCAAAGAGATGAAAAAATTTAAAGTTTTGTTCCAAACATTTTCCCGGAAGAAGAAATGTTCAACTTCGATTCTGAATTTTCTTAATGAAAATGAAATAAGTTATTGATCAACTCTATTTACCAAATAATATAAAAATTTTCCACTTCAGTTCAGATTTTTCTCAAACAGATGAAAAAATATTGTTCCAAATTTTTCATTGAAGATATAAAAGTTCAAGTTCTCTTCTGAATTTTACCAAAGAACACAATTCAATTCTAATTTCTCCTGAGAAAATTAAAAGCTTCCACTTCAGTTCTTTAAGTTCACCAAGACATAAAAATTTAAAGGTCAGTTCTAATTTTTTCTGTAGAAGATAGGAAAAGTTATACCATGACTGTGATTATTTTCTATGAAGATAAAAAGTTTCACTTTAATTCTAAATTTTATTAAATTCACTTTCAACCTTTCTCAAAGAGATGTAAAAACTTAAAGTTCTGTTCCAAATATTTTCCCGGAAGAAGAAAACTTCAACTTCGATTCTGAATTTTCTTAATGAAAATGAAATAAGTTATTGCTCAATTCTATTTTCCCAAAATAATATAAAAATTTTCCACTTCAGTTCAGATTTTTCTCAACGAGATGAAAAAATACTGTTCCAAATTTTTCATAGAAGATAGAAATGTTCAAGTTCTCTTCTGAATTTTACCAACGAACACAATTCAATTCTAATTTCACCAGAGAAAATAAAAGGCTTTCACTTCAGCTTTAAGTTCACCAAGACATAAAAAATTTAAAGTTCAGTTCTAAATTTTTCCGTAGAAGATAGAAAAAGTTATACCATGATTGTGATTATTTTCTATGAAGATAAAAAGTTTCACTTTAATTCTAAATTTTCTTAAATTCAATTCTGGCTTTTCTCAAAGAGATGAAAAAATTTAAAGTTCTGTTCCAAATATATTCCCTGAAGAAGAAAAGTTCAACTTCGATTCTGAATTTTCTTAATGAAAATGAAATAAGTTATTGATCAATTCTATTTTCCCAAAATAATATAAGCATTTTCCACTTCAGTTCAGATTTTTCTCAAAGAGATGGAAAAATATTGTTCCAAATTTTTCATTGAAGATAGAAAAGTTCAAGTTCTCTTCTGAATTTTACCATAGAACACAATTTAATTCTAATTTCTCCTGAGAAAATAAAAAGCTTCCACTTCAGTTTTAAGTTCACCATGACATAAAAATTTAAAGTTCAGTTCTAAATTTTTACAAATCCTCTTCTAAAACATCTTCTAAAATCATCTTTTAAAATGACTCTATCTGTTTCGTCGAAATAATTCCCTAAAATGCCTAAAACGGTTTCACCCTTTTCAGCTTGTAAATTAAAAAAACAACTTGCTCTGAAATGTCTTTTGAAAGGTATAACATAACATAACATAACTTAACATAACATAATATAGCATAACATTACATAATATAACATAACATAACATAACATAACATAGTATAACATAACATAACATAACATAACATAACATAGCATAACATAACATAACATAGCATAACATAGCATAACATAGCATAACATAACATAACATAACATAGCATAACATAATATAGCATAAAATAACATAACATAGTATAACATAACATAACATAACATAGTATAACATAACATAACATAGCATAACATAACATAACATAACATAACATAACATAACATAACATATCATAACATAACATGACCTAACATAACATAACATAACATAACATAACATAACATAGCATAACATAACATATCATAATATAGCACAACATAACATAACATTGGGGATCCGGGGGCCCTTTGGGAGCCCTGTGGATGTTTGGGGACTGGGAGAGGGCCTTGGGGGGTTTGGGGTGGGCCTTGGGGGGTCTGGGGGGCACTTGAGGGCCGATTGGTCCTTTGGGAGCCTGGTGGACCTTTGGGGACCGTGTGAGGGTCTTTGGGGATCCGGGGGGCCCTTTGGAAGCCTGTTGGTCTTTTGGGAGCCCGGTGGGCCTTTGGGGACCGGGGGGCTTCCTTCGGGGTTGGGGTGGGGTATGAGGAGCCTTTGGGGTTGGGGTAGAGGACCTCACGACACTGTTAAAATACAACTTGTGTATTATAACGACCACAGAGTTTTACCCTCAAATTCTCTTCTAAAATCATCTTTTAAATCATCTTTTAAAATGTCTCTAACTGTTTCGCCGAAACAATTCCCTATAATGGCTAAAACGGTTTCGCCCAAATAATCCCTAAACGTAATTTCAGCGAGTTCCTTTTGTTTTTGGCATCCCTGTGCTTTCACATTTGAAAATACAAAGAAACCTTTTCGCGCGCTAATCACTTCATCGCTAAGATCAAAACATTCGCTCGGAAACGATTCTCTTTAGAAACAACAAATTAATTCCCCTTTCGTGAATCAATAATTTCCCTTAGAAACAACAAATTAATTTCCCTTTCATGTCAATCAATCAATCATGACATCATCTGTCATGTGTGATCTAAACTTTGCCTCGGAAACAATTCTGGTCGAACTCTAAAGACATTAATTAACTTGACGTCATCTGTCAGACACTATTAAACTTTGCCCGGAAACAATTTGATTAATGACTGTCAGCACAGGTGTCCCACTTTGATTAACCACGTGTTTTCCTTTGACATTCGCTGGGAGCTTGCCCAAAACAACAACAACAAATACTCTTTCCTGACATCATAACATTCTTCCCAAGCGGGCACTTAGCCAAAAACAACAAATGCTCTTTCCTAGATCATAACATTCGCCTCGAGCGTGCCAAAAACACACCTGGAGAAAGAGGTCATTGACCCCATTAACCACGTGTTCTCCCTAATGACTCTATGCCCATATTTGGTGCCCCGTCACGATCAATAGGGGCATCTCTACTGTAATTATCTTAACGTTTAGTTACTATGTGCCGTGTTTTGTTCTTTACTTGGTTTTCAGCTATATCCGATGAAACAAGCATAGGCCCCATTTATAATGAACTGTATCGGTCCTTTATGGAACTCTTTTTCGATATTTTCTCAAATTGTAAATTCTTTCATAATATAAGAGCGTTGCTGGCTCAGTCAGTAGAGCGTAGAACTTGTAGCCCCAAGGCGTCGAGTTCAAACCTCAATAAGGTTTTATTACAAACTTTTAGTCTCCTAGTAATATTCAGTTATTATAAGCTTTACTATTCGTTCTTTACTTTAACTAACTGCGGAAAAAAGAAAAACCAAAATAGACTAATGAAGTGGTACTTGTTCATTATTCAGTACACTCTCGAGTCACTTAAAAAGGGCCCTATAACTTTTAATTTCTGTTCGAATGAGCCTTCTCGCGACATTCTAGGACCACTGGGTCAATACGATCACTCCTGGGAAAAAGTAAAAACAAATAAAGACGCATCTGGGATCTTTCTTCTGGCCAAAAATAAAAAAGTCCACATATTTGCAGATAGGAGCTTGAAACCTCTACAGTAAGGTTCTCTGATACACTGAATCTGATGGTGTGATTTTCATTAATATTCTCTGACTTTTAGGGTGTGTTTCCGCATTTTTCAAAAATCAGGCACATTTTCTAAGGCTCGTAACTTTTGATGGGTAGGCTCGTAAACTTGATGAAAATCATATATCTAAAATCAGCATAAAAATCCGATTCTTTTTATGTATCTATTGATATCAAAATTCCGTTTTTTAGAGTTTTGGTTACTATTGAGCCGAGTGGCCTTTTACTTTCAGTTCGTTACTACCACAGTTTATATAATTAGGTCCGGGTGCGGGGTATATAGCCTCGGTCCGGGTTTATATAATGGATGAGATAGGGAAAGATCATACTGCTATTCATACTGAAAGATCGAACTGTTTGAAAAGCTTGGAAGTGTAAAACAAAATCATCATTGTAATAATTGTGGTCCAAAACCCTTAACTGGAGGTTTGCCAGAACACCTACCGTATGTTCTTCCTCCAAGCCCCCTTCATAAGTTACGCAATGAAGGTACAAAAACCAATATATCAAATCAGATTACTAGAGGCGTGATGCTGTTAATACAGCGTTCAACTTCAAATTAGAGTGTCTTGGGTTCGATTTCAATTTTTTTCAATGACGGTTGTGTCCTCTTCTGTGTAATCATTTTCATATACTTTTACTGTTCTCGTAAATATGGTGCACTAATTTTTTTAAGCATTTCCGGGGAAGGTATCTTTTCACGCATTTTTACTCAAAGGAGAATAGAGGTAATTCCGTTCATGATTTGCAACAAAATTCTTAGCAGATCACTAAGTCCATACCGTAACGAATGGAGTAATGTTGTCCAAATCTTGTGTGTGGAGGGGGGAAATTTGGAGCCAATTTTCCCAAATCAAGTGAAAATACAGAGAAAACTTAAAAATGAGCCATATACTAATAAAAAAGATGAAAATGTACTAAAGAAAACTGACCTTTTTAAGTGGATGCTTGAATCACGCAGCCTTATCTTAGTTTTGACAACATTTTTGGAGAAACTAAATTTCCCCTGGGGGGAAGAACTGGGGTCGGGAGGAAAACTCTGGTCTGGGAGAGGCAGTTGCTCCCTCTGTTCCATAGGAAATTACGCTCCTGACCCCAACCCCTTGCCACTTAGTGGTTGGAGAAGCGTAGGCATGTGGTTCTGAAACCACTCAAAGTTATATATTAAAATAAGGATTACTTATTGTTATACTTACTTATTCAAATTATTTACTTGACAATTCCGCTGTAATATTCTCTCCATACCGTACGCAAGATTGTGCGTCCAAAGAGGAAGAAAAACAAATGAAAACAGTTCTGCAGGAGAATTCAGGTAATTCTTCCCAAAATTTTTGAAATGAAAACAAACTATGTTTATAATCAGTGGCGGATCCAGGGGGAGGAGGGTGCCCCCCCTAACTTAGTCTAAAGTAGTGTAATTTACCTAATTAACGCAAGTTTGCGTTAATTAAAGTTGCTCCTAACGCAAGTTTATCGGATCAATCTATTTTGTACCTCCCCCTAAAAAAAAAATCCTGGATTCTCCCCTGTTTATAATACTATATATCGTACCTACACAAGAAATGATCTTTTTTTAAATTTTGATTCATTTGTAAGTAATGAGTGGCTTTTCTATTTAGAGACTGGTTAAATAACTCCCTAAGCCTAAAGTCACATTTCTGTTGAGCTAGCAAAAGTTCCCACAAGCATGTCTCTAGGCAAATCTGTCCGCTTAAGCGGCATTCCCATGCGTGTCTAGCTAGAATGCCAATTCTAGATACGTGTCTAGCAGACTTCAATGTCTAGGCAACGACCGTTCACAAGTAAAATTCGGTGCTTAGCTAAAACTACAAAATTAGCTTCAAATAGATTAAAGTTGTCATTCTAGCTAGTCAAGAGAGCTTTATCCGGGCAAAACTTTCAAAATTGTAATCCCTATTTTTACTTTGCCTTAGTGTGCTTTACTATTATGTCTGGTGTTGCATATTTGCCTAAAATAAAAAAAAAACAATTAATGAGGAAACAAAAAATAAATTTCAGTTTAAAAATGTAAGCATAGATGATGAAAATAGTGGAACTTGACACATTCTGATTGGCTATAATCGAAAATCTTAGACATTAAGTTCTAGAGTCTAGAACTCAAGGTCTAGCCAAGCACCTTGTCTAGCGTGTCTAGCTAAGCACCGAATTTTATTTGTGAACGGTCGTTGCCTAGACATTGAAGTCTGGATATGGCATTCTAGCTAGACACGCATGTGAACGCCACTTTAGTTAACCTTTTATGTCGAAGCTACTCGCCTAGAACTATTTTCTTAAATGCTACTAAATTTAACTTTTTAAAACAAAGAACTAATGGTCTATTTCTTCTTAAAAAAAAAATACAAAAAGAAACGACACTTTTCTTCCCTAGATTGGAGGTGATTAAAAATTATATAAGAAATAAGTTTTGAACTGAAACTAAGGAGCAAAATTAAAATTATAAAACGAACAGAAGTTATTCCGTAAAACCAAAAATATCATGGCATTGTTGTTTCTAAACTAAAGTTTAATCAAACACGAGCAGAGATTAATTTTAAAAACACAAAGTTTTTCCGAGGGAAGTAAAGAGCGTAGTTGAAACTTAAAACGAACAAAAATTTTTACTTCACAGCCTATTTAACATACATCAATAAAACTAATTCAGATAGATCAATTGGTGATATTTCATACCGGGCACTTCGTATCGAAGGAGTTGTCGTCGAAAGTTCAAAAAGGGCTCATTCAATTGGAAATGAAGTGGCTAATACCCTTTTTGATAGTCAAAATTGATTGGAGGGCAACTAGCCCCCCACCACGTCCCTCATTCCCCACACTTCCAATCACCAGTTTGAGATATCTATTTTGATCAGCGTCAGTAATTTTCAGATAGAAAATTCGTTTTTGAGAAGGAGGCTCCCCCACAACCCTCAGGGCAAGGGTTTTAAGTTACGCCCTGGGGGTATATAAGGTTTTTATTGAAGGCGTTGTCTTAGAAACTTCAAAAAAGGCTCATTCGATTGGAAATTCAAAGGCCTAGTGTCCTTTTGAACAGTCAAAAGTTATTAGAGGATAACGAGCCCCCCACACGCCCAACATTCCCCCAAACACATCTAATAAGTAGTGTTAGTTAGTCATTTTATTAAGCGTAGTTGATTTACAAATAGAAAATATGTTTTTGAGGAGGACATTCCCCCATAACCCTCAGGGCAAGGGTTTTAAATTATGTCCTGGGGGCATATAAGGTTTTTATAGAAGGCGTTGCCATAGAAACTTCAAAAAGGCTCATTCGGTTGGATATTCAAAAGGTTAGTGCCCTTTTCAATAGTCGAAAGTGATTGGAGGGCAACTAGCTCACCCCCCAGGCCCATCATTCCCCCAAATACATCCAATCAAAATTTCGAGATATCCATTTTTGTTCAGTGTAGTTGATTTCCACATGGAAAATATCTTTTTGAGGAGGAAACTCCCCCACAGCCCTCAGGGCAAGGGTTTTAAGTTATGCCTTGGGGGCATAGAAGGTTTTTAAAGAAGGCGTTGTCGTAAAAACTTCAAAAAAGCTGATTCGATTGGAAATTCAAAGGGCTAGCGCCCTTTTTAATAGTCGAAAGTGATTGGAGGGTAACTAGCCCCCCCCCCCAGGCCCATCATTCCCCAAAGACATCCAATAAAAATTTTGACATAGCCATTTTGTTCAGCGTAGAGTATTTCCAGATAGAAAATATATTTTTGAGGAGGACAATCCCCCACAACCCTCAGGGCAAGGCTTATAAGTTATGCCCTAGGGGTATGTAAGGTTTTTATTGAAATCTTTGTCGTAGAAACATGAAATACGGCTCATTCGATTTGAAATTCAAAGGGATAGTACCATTTTTCCTAGTCAAAAGTAATTTGAGGGCAACTAACCCTCCTCTCACGCCCAACTTTTCCCCAAACATATCCATTAAACATTTTTAAATAGCTATTTTATTCAACGTAGTTCAAAGTTTTGGAAATTATGTCTTTAAGAATGACAACCTCTCCCCCCACAGCTCTCAGGGCAAGATGTTGTAAGTTATGCCCTGGGGGCATATAAAATTTTTATTGAAAGTGTTTCAATTGGAAATTGAAAGGGCTAGTGCCTTTTTTAATAATTCAAAGTGATTGGATAGCGACTAACGCCTCTCTCACACCCACCATTTTCCCAAACACATCCAATCAAAATTTTGAGATATCCATTTTGTTCAACGTAGTAGAACGTTCTGGTAATTAGGTCTTTTAGGATGATAACCCCCTCAGAGCCCTCACTGCAAGGGCTGTAAGTTATGCCCTGTTGGCATATAAGGTTTATATAGAAAGTTGTTGTATAAATCATAGGCAGCGCGATCGCGCTACCTAAGTAAAGAGCGAGGACACTCGAGAACGAGAAAAGAAACGGGGACTAAGTAAAGAGGAGGACACTCCCCCACAACCCTCAAGGCAAGGATTTTAAGTCATGCCCTGGGGCTATATAAGAAGGATGTTGTCACAATGTATTATTTATTAATTTTTTCCTTTAGAGCAGGGCACTTCGTATCGAAGAAGTTGTCGTACAAACTTCGAAAAGGGCTCATTCAATTGGAAATTGGAGTGGCTTGTGCCGTTTTTAATAGTCGAAAGTGATTGGAAGGCGACTAACATGCCTTCCACGCCCACCATTTCCTGAAACACATGCAATCAAAATTTTGAGGTAACCATTTTGTTCAGCGTAGTTGATTTCCACATATAAATTATGTTTTTGAGGACAGTCCCCCACAGGCTTTAGGGCAAGGGTTGTACGTTATGCCCTGGGGGCATATAACGTTTTTTATAGAAGGTGTTGTTGTAGAAACTTTAAAAAAGGTTCATTCGATTGGAAATTCAAAGGGCTAGTGCCCTTTTTTAAAGTCGAAAGTGATTAGAGGCCAACTAACCCGCCTCTCACGCCCACTTTTTCCCTAAGCACGTCTAATTAAAACTTTGATATAGCCATTTTATTCAACGTAGTTTTAAGTTCTGGAAATTAGGTATATTAGGAAGACAACCCCCCCCCCACAGCCCTCAGAGCAAGGGCTGTATATTATGCTCTGGGGGCAAGAATGGTTTTTGTATAACGTGGTGTCAAAGAAAGCTCAAAAAGAGTTCATTTGATCTAAAACTCAAAGGACTAGTATTCTTTTTTAATAGCCTAAAGTGACTGGAAGGCAGCAAACATCAGTTCCATACCCACCATTTCCCTCAAACACATCGATATAAAAATTTTGAGATAGTCATTTTGTTCCACGCAGTTCAAAGTTCAGGAAATTATATGTTTGAGCAGGATTGAAAAAACTTTTTCCACAAAATAAGTTTCTGCAAAGAAAAGTAAAGAACTCCATTAAACAAAAAATGATCGAAAATAAAGTCAAATAATCTACCAAGCATCGAAACTACCACAAATCAGTATCGATAAATAAATGAAACCCAAAACAAACAGAAATTACAATAAATAACCGTGTCAAACTCAAAACGAGCAGAAATTAACATAAGTTGGGCGCAAAACCCCTATGCCTTCCCAAGGCCAGTACAAAATTTGCACTTTACTGAAAAAATACAAATGAATGTGCATTGTCAGTTTAATATACATATACTGATATTTAGTAATCAAAATGTTAATATTATTTGATTTATTAAAGTTATAAAAGTAAAAACATTCACCATTATAAAAAAATATAGTTATAAAAAAATATTACCATTTTTAATCATAATATTTTTCTTTTATTTATATTAAGTACTTTAATGCATTTAAGCGAATGTATGTAATTTATTTATAGATAAAAAAAATCCTTTTGTAGATGTTGCGATGGATTCAGTTATGTTGAGGATCAAAAGTCTCACAGAATTTCCATACATACAAACAATAATAGTCCTTTTCATCCAACTTAAATTGCAATTTTATACGTAGGACGGTGCTAATCAACCTAAAATTATTGATTTACACATTTAAAAGCAATTAACCCGGGATTTAAGGGACCGGTACCTCAAATTATATCTTGGTTAGACCTAGGTATGATTTGGAAAACAATTAAAAGTTAAATAAAAAAAAGCTTTTTAACTGAAAGCAAGGAACAGATATTAGTCTTCATATTAAAACATTATATTAAAACATATTAGTCCTTATATGAAGGGGGCAGTCTCCTCCTTAGCTCCTTACTCTTTACTGAAGTTTGGCTTTTGTCTAACTTTTTAACAAAATTTGCAATTGGAAAAAAGAGATTTTTCAAAGCACTGCAAAACTTTTGTTTAATGAGCGTGGTAATGAGAAGGGGCAGTCACCGTTATATACAGAGTAATTTATATTTCTTTTAAGTTTTAAACATGCTCCTTACTTTAGTTGAAAAATCTTTTCTATTTTTTTAAATTACATTATATGAAACTGTTAAAGTTTTATAAATCTATTACTTTTGGTAACGCAGAAAAAACGATCAATATTTCAATGATCTCTGTTCAGATTTTTATGGGTAATTAAACAGTTCGTGGTAACGAACTGTAAGTAAGGAGTGACCCGGCTCAATTGTGACCGAGACTCTAAAACATGGAATTTTGATACCAATAGATGTATCGAATGAATTGGCTTACCATGCTGATTTCAAAAATGTAAGTTTCATTAAGTTTAGTTTTTCTCATCAAAAGGTACAAACCTGAGAGAATGTGTCTAATTTTCGAAAAAGGGAGAAAGACCCTCATGAAGTCATTGGATTTTGATATCAAAGAACCCTACCGCAGAGGCTTCAAGCTCATACCTGCAAAAATGTGGAATTTTGTAATTTTTTCCCAGAAGAAAGATCACGGACGCGTATTTATTCTTTTTTCCCTCAGGGGTGATCGTATCGACCCAGTGCGCCTAGATCGTCAAGAGAGGGTACATTCTAACGGAAATATAAAGTTCTAATACCCTGTTTAAGTGACCAAAAAAATTGGAGGGCAACTAGGCCCCTCCCACGCATTTTCTTCCAAAATTGTCCGATGAAAATTTTGAGATAGCTTTATGGTTCGGCATATTTAAAAGGACCAATAACTATGTCTTTGAAGATAAAACAACCCCCTACAGCTTCTGGGAAAAGATTTTTAAGCATAAATTTGGCCTTACAGTAAGGATTGTAAAGTACAGTGCCAAACCCCTTACATTTAAGGACCCTTCATATTGAAAACTGAAAGACTCCATATTACATCTAACATGGAGCTGTTACGTAACTAAGGCTGTTACGTTTCATGTTACAGATCTTAAGGTTTTTTCCCTTCATTAATCAAAAAAACGTTTTCCACAAAATAAGTTTTTCAAAGAAAAGTAAAGAACTTCATTAAACCAAAAATGGGCAAAAATAAAATCAAATAATCCACCATGCATGAAACTACCACAAATCAGCATCGATAAATAAAGGAAACCCAAAACGAACAAAAATTACAATAAATAACCGAGTCTAACTCATAACGAGCAGAAATTAACATGAGTAGGGCTCAAAACCCCTATGCCTTCCCAAGGCGAGAACATAATTTGCACTTTACTGAAAAAATATAAATTTTTTTACTTTTATAACTTTAATAGATCAAATAATATTAACATTTTTATTAATAAATATCAGAACATGTATATTAGACTGACAAAGCACATTCATTTGTATTTTTTTCAGTGATGTGCAAATTATGCTCTCGCCTTGGGAAGACATAGGGGTTTTGAGCCCTACTCATGTTAATTTCTGCTTGTTTTGAGTTTGACTCGGTTATTTATTGTAATTTCTGTTCGTCTTGGGTTTCATTTATTTATCGATGCTGATTTGTGGTAGTTTTACGCTTGGTAGATTATTTGATTTTATTTTTGCCCATTTTTGGTTTAATGAAGTTCTTTATTTTTCTTTGAAAAACTTATTTTGTGGAAAAAGTTTTTTTAATAATTTCTGTTCGTTTTATATTGACATAGTCTTTTCAGGGAAAAAGAAAATAATACTTTAGATCTTTTCGTTTCTTTAAGACTTAATAGTTTGGCCTGCTATTTGTATGCTGGAGAAAAATTTTCAGCAATTTTTAACAGCATACACCCTTTTAAAAATCTGGACACAAATAGTAGTGTTTAATTTAGTTTTATACCTCCTCTAGTTGACCTGAAATGGAAAACTTGACACCATTCGCAAAAAATCTGTTTACTTTCTTTGATAGCGTGGATACACTTACGCTATTTTGATTTGGCTAAATTTTAAAGAGTAGAAGTAGCCCCAAAAGTTTGAACATAATACCCTCAGTCGTTCTTGGGATACTGCTGAGATTCCTTATTGGGAATTAACATTAAAACAGTGCATTTTAATTTAATCTTAAGGCAATATTTAGTTTTTAAACATAATGGGCAAATGGGAGGGTGGGCGTGGGGAGGGGATTTTCGACTATTAAAAGGGTACTAGCCCTTTCAATTTCCAATCGAATGAGCCTTTTTTGAGCTTCTACGACAACGCTTTCTATAATCACCTTATGTGCCCTCCAGAGCATAAATTACAACCCTTAGCCTGAGGGCTGTGAGGGGGTTGTCATCGTCAAATACCTAATTTCCAGAACTTTCAACTATGTTAAACAAAATGGCTATCTCAAAATTTTGATTGGATGTGTTTGAAAAAATGGTTGGTGCAACAGGGGCGATAGTTACTCTCAAATCACTTTCAACTATTAAAAAAGGCACTAGCCCTTTCAATTTACATTCGAATGAGCCCTTTTAAAGTTTCTACAACAACGCTTTCAATAAAAACCTTATTTGCCCCCAGGGCATAATTTATTACCCTTGCCCTGAGGGTTGGGGGGAAGGAGGTTGTCATCCTCAAACGCCTAATGAAAATTACTATCTCAAAATTTTGATTGGATGTGTTTGGGGAAATGGTGGTCATGAGAGGTGGGTTAGTTGCCCTCCAATCACTTCCGACTATTAAAAACGGCACTAGCCATTTCAATTTCCAGTCGAATTAGCCCTTTTTTAGTTTCTACGACAACACTTTCTATAATAAACCTCATATGTTCCAGGGCATATCTTACAACCCTTGCCCTGAGGGCTTTGAGGGGGCTGTCATCCTCAAAGACATAATTTCCGGACCTTTCAACTACGTTGAACAAAATAGCTATCTCAGAATTCTGATTGGATGTGTTTGAAGAAATGGTGGGCGTAAGAGGGGGGTTACTTGCCATCCAATCACTTTCGACTATCAAAAAGGGTACTAACCGTTCCAATTTATAATTGAGTGATTCCCTCTTGACTTTTCTATGACAAAGCTTTCCATGAAAAAAAACTTATATACCCCTAGGGCATAACTTAAAACCCTTGCCCTGGAAGCTATGGGGGGTGTCATCCTCAAAAACATAATTTCCGGGCTTTTAACCACGTCGAACAGAATGGCTATCTCAAAATTTTGATTGGATGTGTTTGGGGAAATGGTGGACGTAAGAGGGGTGTTAGTTATCCTCTCATTGCTTGCTACTATTAAAAGGGCACAAACCCTTCAAATTTCCAACAGAATGACTGTTTTTTGAAGTTTCTACAACATTATTATCTATAAAAACCTTATATGCCCCCAGGGCACAACTTACAGCCCTTGCCCCGAGGGCTCTGAGGGGGTAATCATCCTCGAAGACCTAATTTCTAAAATTTTTCACTACGGTGAACACAATGGCTATCTAAAAATTTAGATTGGATGTGTTTGGGAAAAAGCTGGGCGTGAGATAAGATAAGTTTTATTCTTCATTATATACACATACAATATTACATGTTATTATTCCCCTAAAGGCTCATTGGCCTGTACAAAGGGGAAAGACATATGAAATGCTTACTCAGAGATGAAAAACAAAAGAAAATTTAAAATGATCACTTACTCATATACGAAGGAGAAGAAAAGAAATATAGATAAAATGAAAACTATAGAAAAAATAAATAAACTAAATTAATTAATTGGATGAAATAGACTAAAAAAAATAACATCTACGGAGCAAAAGAATGTACAACAATTTTTTTAAACAAACCGAATGAGTGGCACCCTCGAGCTGATTCAGGTAACTTATTCTAAACAATATGACACGCCATTAGAGGATTAAAATCTGACCTTATGCAAGGAGTAAATGGAACTTGAAATGATTTGTCATATTACGAAGATTATAATTATTTTGATCAGAGGTAAAAAATAGTGGAACACTTAGGGGCCAGGGGAAGTCACCCTGAAGCTGAGCAAAAGTAAAACTTGCACATGAAAGAATGTATAGTGACACAAGATCAAGTAATGCTATAACTAATGAACGATTGGTTTCCTGTATGAGGTTTCTAGCTTTATTGTAAACCTTAGAAAGTGGTTTCAACGGTGAAGGAAAATTTGTAATCCACACAATTGGACAGTTAGAAACGTCAGATTGGATGAAGCAGTGAAAAAGGATTTTCAAAATCGATCCTGGAAAAGTATGTCTAAGTTTCCTTAAAATACCGAGACTCCTGCATATCTTCATTTCAATAAAATCACACTTGTGACGGTCTAAAAGATAGGTATTCATCAACAAGAATGTTAAGCGATTTCAGGTCCTAGAGGTCGCAGAGAGACGGCGGTAATTGCATTTTGTAGCCCAAGCTCAAACTAAGAAACTTGCAAAATTTCATCCTCCTCCGACTTTATCTTCATGGGGTAAACTGGGCCGGAAGTTTGGACCCTCCCACCACAGCCCCCCTTTAACGTTGTCCGATTGGGCTGAAATTTAGAAGTTAAGCTTTCCTAGGGCCCGGGAGCTTATCCTCAAATTTTCAGCTCAATCCGATCACTCCTTCCCTTTTTTCAAAAAACCAAATATAGCCACTTAAATTTCATCTTTTTTTTTTTTTTTAGCCACGCCTACAGGCCACAGTTGGCACCGGAGCCGGTTGAATGAGGACTCACTCGAAGCAGAATTCGACCTGTTAGGGCCTTTTGATATTTTCAGACCGAAAAAATTATCCCCCGAATTTACATTTACGAAAAACCTCGTTTTCCTATATTAGCCCATGTTAATTTTTCCCTCCACAACCCCCCTTTAACGTTGTCTGATCGGGCTGAAATTTAGAGGATAAGCTTTCCTGGGGCCTGGGAGCTTATCGTCGAAATTTCAGCTCAATCTGATCACTCCTTCCCTGTTTTCCAAAAACCACATATCAAGATTTTTGGGAATTTGCTTGCGTCGAAAATACCTTCTATTTGCTAAACAACAATTACTATTGTGTTTGTATAGTCCAGCGGCTGAGACTTCAGACTTTCAGGCGGAAAACTCGGGTTCGATTCACCATCAGAGCAACTTTTTTATATACTTTGAAAAGAAACTCAGTTTCTTTTTTAAATTATTTGAAAAAAATTACGTTTTCTAAAGAGTTAAAGAGGCTGAGTTACAAGGTCGACCCTTAAAACGTACAGGGATTAGGAGGCACAGTTGGGGGGCTGTTAAAGAGGCTGAGTCACAAGTTCGAACCTTAAAACGTACAGGGATTAGGAGGCACCCTGTACGACGTGATTTGAGTATTCAGGAATTAAAAGCCTTAACACAAGAATGTTCAAGAGCGGGGGGTTTGGGGGCGGAAGCCCCCCAACTTTAACTCCTGACACGATCAGCTAACAGTTAGTCAAGCAATAATAAGTAATAAACTGTACAAAAACGTGCAGAAATTATTTGAAAAAAACTACGTTTTCTAAAGAGTTAAAGAGGCTGAGTTACAAGGTCGAACCTTAAAACGTACAGGGATTAGGAGGCACAGTTGGGGGGCTACCACCCCCAAACCCCCGCTTTCGCAGCCTTTAAATATAAAAAAAAATTTCTTTAAACTGAAAGTAAGGAGCGACATTAAAACTTAAAAAGAACAGAAATTATTCCGTATATGAAAGAGGCTGTGCCCTCCTCAACGCCTCGCTCTTTACGCTAAAGTTTTTATTGTTTAAAAAAAGAGTTGTGAGAAAGTCAAACTTTAGCGTAAAGAGCGAGGCGTTGAGGAGGGCACAGCCTCTTTCATATACGGAATAATTTCTGTTCTTTTTAAGTTTTAATGTCGCTCCTTACTTTCAGTTTAAAGAAATTTTTTTTTATATTTAAAGGCTGCGAAAGAGGGGGGTTTGCGGAGTGGTAGCCCCCCAACTGTGCTTCCGAATCCCAGTACGTTTTAAGGTTCGACCTTGTAACTCAGCCTCGTTAACTCTGTAGAACACGTAGTTTTTTTCAAATAATTAAAATAAAATCAATGTGACATTTAAAAGATAGGTTTTCATCAACAAGAATGCCCAAAAAACGAACATACCGGTCTTTAGATTTATGAATTATTCCATTTGACTGGTGAATTTCTGATAAGTGGGGACAAACCTGAGAAACCCATTAAAAAATCAAAAAACTGGACTTACAAAAATTTAGAGTAAGATAATTAGCATCAAGCCATAAAATCACCCTTTAAAACAAATTTTACAAATTCAATCGAAGCTCGGATTCGCAGTTTCCCAAAGTGCCAAGTGTACTGTCATCAGTAAAACAAACAAGGACATCAGAAGAAGGTGAACTATAGTTGCCACTATGGGCAAAGGAAGGCTTAGAATGACAAAGTCTACAGCAATTAATAAGTTTCTGCTTTTTTACAACATAATAAAGATCATTTACATAAATCAAAAATAGCACAGGCCCTAAAACTGATCCCTGGGGGACACCAAAATTGACTTGCGAGGGTGACCGGAAAAGTGAATCAACAGAAATTAATCTATCCTTCAAATAAGACTGGAACCAAAAAAATACACTTCCCCTTATGCAAAAATGAGACATCTTTGATAGAAGAATTTCATGGGTTAAGGAATCGAAAGCCTTACGAATATCCAGGAATACAGCAACCGGAATCAATCCCCAATCTAACGCAGAATGAAACAAATTCAAAAGAGCCATACAGGCATGTTCAGTGGAGTGCTTCATTCGAAACCAAATTGAAAATCATGAACAAAATTTTTTGATTTTAAGAAAGTAAGGAGACGAGAAAGCATAGCCTTTTCAAATATTTTAGTAAATACTGAAAAAATTGAAATTGCTCGAAAGCTTTCCTGGGTCATTTCTTGGTCCACCTTTATACAAAATAATAATCCGAGCACGCTTGAGAGCATCCGGAAAAACACCACATTCAAATGAAAGATTGACAAGTTTTGTTAGAGGCAATACTGTTGAAGGAAGAATAGATTTAACTACCTTAGTAAGGATAGAATCTGGCCCAGATGAAGACGAGTTTTTTAAGCCATTAACAATTTTAGTAATTTCACTTACTGTTACTGGCTCTAGAAACATAGACTTAACACAAGATGGCCCGAGGTATGATCTAAAGTCCGGCTTAGGCCAAGACAAAGTAACTGTAGAAGTAATATTCTTGCCAATATTAGCGAATAATGAAGTGAATGCCTCTTGGACATTAAGCTCACCCTCCACAGCTTTATCACCGATGACCAGACTCATAGGTAAAGAGCTAGATTGAGAACCGGGTTTAAGTACAGAATTGATTACCTTTCTAGTTTTACGAATATCATTGCCACAAGAACCAAAATTATTTAGATAATACAGAGACTTGGCTTTCCTACACAAGGAATTAAATATATTCCGGTAGATCTTGGAACTGACAAAGACGAATAGCACCTGCTGAAAGTGTAGCGCATTTATAAGCTCTCCAGAGATTATTCTTCCTTCTCCAGTATTTGAGAAGTCCGGATGTCATCCATGGGTTTAGAGGAACAATCCTTTTAGACCTATGATTAGAAGGTGATACTTTACAAATGCTAAGAATAGCCTCTTTTATGGTTCCATAAAAGGACTCAAATAAACAAGAAAAATCCTTATCATTATCAAGCAAGCTCCACAAATTTTCCGCTAATTCGGACCCAAGAAGAGATAACTCTTTCTCACCAAACCTAACAGAATAGAAATCAAACACCTGAGCCCGGTTACCTTTCCCTTGTTTAAAGCTGAACCCAGAATATATTGGAAAATGATCGGAAATATCGCTAATTAAAATTGAGTTTTCCTTCAAACTAAGCGTAGAGAAGATATTGTCAATCAAAGAAGCTGTAACATTAGTTACTCGTGTGGGGATGGATGTAGATGGCAGAGTTCCTGGGGCAAGCATGGTCGAAAGAAAAATCAATTGAAGCCGAAGACTTTGAATCAATCAAATTTATATTAAAGTCACCCATTATGATTAACTGACACGGATGTTTTAGTATTATGTCAAGTATTTCCTTAAGATTCCGAAGAAACAATGGAATAGCACCAATAGGAGAACGATAAATATTGCCTATGATTAGATCAATACCATTAGATCTAATTTCTACAAATTGTGACTCGAAAATACCTTCAAAATTCCTTGATAAGTCATCACGCAAGCAATAATGCAAATTGCAAGATATATAAATGGCAACACCTCCTTTAGCCATCTTGCAGCGGTTTATACGTTCCATTTTGTAACCATGGATATCCAATAGCATTTCATTGCCAGAATCCAGAAATCAATACCATTAAATCTAATTTCTATGAATTGTGACTCGAAAATACCTTCAAAATTCCTTGATAAGTCATCACGCAAGCAATAATGCAAATTGCAAGATAGATAAATAACTAATAGCACAGCAGGTATTATTGGAAAGAACCATTAGCACGGACGGAGAAACAAAAAATGAAAAAAATAAACAAATAAAAATTAAAAAAAAAAATTAAAATTAATTACCGGAGGAAGGCATTTACAAATTAAGAAAAATGTTAACATCGAAAAATGACACAACCTAAGTAATAAAAAGAGAAAAAATACCGAAAAGTGCACCCAAAAATAAATACAAAAAAACAATATTTTTTAGACAAATAATAAAAAAAAAATTAAAAAAACAGAGAAGTAAAAAATTAACCAAAAAATAGTGAATTGGAATATAGAAAAAAAAGAAATGGGACAATAAACAAACAATCCATGAGAAAGTAAAAAAACAAAAAACAAAAACAAACAGACAGAAAAAAAACAACTAGATACAGTCAGCGAGAGACCTTATCTTTTTTATTGAAGTCCCGTCACTAGGCTTTGCCAATATTTGACCCCGATCAGACCAAGCATTCCGCTGACCGAATCTGTCTTTCGCCGCATTCAGAATATCTCGTTTCTGCTTGGTCAGAGACTCAACAACAAAAATACCACTAGAGGCCAACTTGGATTTGGCCTTGAACACTTTACAAGCAACGCTTTTGCTCGAAAACTTCACTATTATCGGAGCGACCCTTGGAGCAGATGGAACCGCCTGAGTTGAATCAGCTGTAGCAGCATTATTCAGTCTAAGTCTATACACGTTCACGACCTCATTTGTACTAATTTCAGGCAAAGACATTTTCTGATTAATAGTTAGTAACACAGCAGAACGAGTGTCAACACCAGTTTTCTGCCTAAAACCGTGAAAAACTAGGCTGTCTAGTAGTGATTCTTGTTCATAACTATCCAACTTATTCTCAAGCCTGTTCAGTCTGTCCTCTAAATTTTCAAGTTCATTACTCAGTCCCTTTAGCAACTTTTCAATTCGCTGAAACTTGGGGTTAAATTCATTCGTGAGAGCACCATAAACTTGACTAACAATAAGATCAGTTGATACCTTAAGAGAGTCTAAGCTAGCCAGTTTTTCCGAAACTTTTTTAGTTAAACTTTCGATCAGTTCATTTCTGCTTTTTTCCAGTTCGGCTGGGGTAGCGGCAAATTGCTATTGTATCGGGCTAATACTGCTAGATAATGCTAATGCTGGGCCATTTGCTCTGCTTTTATCATTACCTCTCAGCGCAAGGTATATTTTTGATAGTCTCATGGTAGTAGAAGGGCCCCTATTGATCCCACGCCCACCACGTGGTTTATGGTTTTCTCAGTGAGAATGAAAAAACAGGAATTTTCTCACTTGAAAAAACATGAATTTTATCACTTTGATTGTTGTTTTCTTGGATTGTTATATGTGTTGGTCAAATTATTTTATGTTTTTCATGAATGTCAACAGCAATTCATGTCTGTTTTTATGGTTTTTGTCAGTGAGAATGAAAAAACAGGAACTTTCTCACATTTATGTCTGTTTTCTTGGATGGTTATGTGTGCTGGTCAATTTATTTGATGTTTTTCATGGATGTCAACAGCAGTTCATATCTGTTTTATGGCTTTTGTCAGTGAGAATGAAAAAACAGAAGCTTTTTCACTTTGATGGATGTTAACAGCAATTTATGCTTGTTTTATGGTTTTTGTCAGTGAGAATGAAAAAACAGGAACTTTCTCACATTCATATCTGTTTTATGGCTTTTGTCAGTGAGAATGGAAAAACAGGAACTTTCTCACTTTAATGGATTATTGAGTCTAATGGGAGCAGGTCAATGACACTTCCTTCATGTTATTGTTCGATGCAAATGTTATGATCCAGAAATAGTATTTCTTGTTGTTGCTCGACGCGAATGTTATGAGTTTCCAGGAAACAGTTAGATCACGTGTTTCCTTCTCAGCCAATCGGCGAGTCGGATACATCTTCCTTCTCAGCCAATCAGAGAGCTGGTTACATATGGTTTTCCCCGTTACATAACAATTCACCCTTGAGATTTCGTATATAACGGGCATGCATTGTGATTAAATTATCAGAAAGTATTGTGACACAATTGAAACAACAATGAATGTTATTGATGAACTTGAAGCCTTGGCAGCCACAATTAGCAATGTGAGTACATTTTCATTTTTTATTTTCGAAATGAAATTATTTTCATCGGTCACCCTCTACTATATTTAGGTAAGTACCCCCCCCTATACAATACAAACATCACTATACAATCTTTATACTCGAAGGAAAACGTAAAATATATTCTTTTTACCCTCAAAACCTAACCACACCCCATTGTTTTACAATCAAATTCTCGCAAATAGAATTAATTATCCTTTCGTTAAATTCCTGTTTTTTATTTTCAAATAAAATTATTTTCATTGGTCACCCTCTACTATATTTTGGTAAGTACCTCCCCCCCCCCCTATACAATAAAAACATCACTATATAATCTTTATACTCGAAGGAAAACTTAAAATATATTCTTTTTACCCTCGAAACCTAACCCCCCCCCTCACTGTTTTACAACCAAATTCTCGCAAATGGAAATAATAATCTTTTAGTTAAATTTTAGCCTTTGTATATTGTGATTTATAGTGTATACTGAATTCTGTCAATTTTTAATGAAAATACCGCTCTGTTTTGACACAATCTCCAGTGCGAGGTTAAAATTAGCTATCACCCCTTTTCCCTCTGTGTTTACGAACGCGGTGTCCAAAGTCAACGGAACTATTCTTCCGTCAAAATTAAAACACAATGATGCAATAATTAAGCACAGACGTAATGCTCTATTTTGGAGAAGTGAAACAGATTACTTTCAAATTAAAGTATAACAATATATTTAGAAAATTCTGTACAAGGGGGGAGAGGGGGCAACGCCTCACTTCTAACAGCTTCGTTGTAAGTAAATTATGTAAAAGGGAGGGGGCATTGCCTTCAATTCTACCGCCATCAGTGTAAAATGAAAACAAACTGTGCAGGGCTAGAAAGGTCTCTATGAATTGCCTGAAGCTTATATTATGTATAAATTGAATAGCATTTTAACCTATGTTTGCAAAATATAAGCCTATAGGCCGCTGGGTTAACGATCTAATTTAAAGCCTATAGACTTGAAAATTTAATATTTTTCTAAATGGTAAAAATAGAAACAATGATTCCTATCCTATGGCTATAGACTACTGATTGTCTAATAAAAACGTTTGATTTCTAAGCCATAATATATTTCTTGCGAAATTTTTACTTTTTGCTTTAAGAGATAAATGCTTTTCTAAACAAAATTATGGTTAATAACTTTCTTCTATAAAAAAGGCGCAAATTATTTTGATACTAACTTTTTTCTTTTCTTTAAGGCAAATTGTGAAGAATGCCCATCGCCACAACCCACTAAGAGAGCAAGGGCTAATAATGCGCCCCCTGTGATGGCTACTGTCATACAATATGGTCGCTGGCCGAAGCCTCCTAAACAAGTGATGCCTACCCAAGCCATGCTGGAATTTGACATCGCTTGCACATCCGCTCTCCTTGGACCTCTAATAGCTGCCCCATCAACGCTAGGTCAGGAGGTTACCCTCCAGCATGCTATGTCAGATCCATCCGACACCCAAACCCAGACGGATTATGCAAATGTAAGCATTTTTTCCTCAAACTATCTATTTCTTCCAATGTTTTTTCTTTTTCACTATTTTTCAATATAAACTTATCTCAGCGGGATATTAACCCCTCACCCCCCAACCATTGTTTTCTCTGCTCCCCCCCTCCCTCGGAGATATCTAAATATAATGTAATTTTTGCATAGAAACCGCTCCTCTTTTTTCTAATCTTTACTATTTTCTCTGTTGCTATCTCTTCACTATCACATATAGTTTTAGGTACCTTTGAAACTCTGTGAATGCTATTCTTCACATAGTTTTAAGAGAGAGATTATTTTATCTGTCACATACCAGCGTCCTAATTTACACTGAGCCTTACATCGTGCCAAAGATTTTAGCGAGGGGAAATCAAGTTAACGGTTCTCGGCATTTTGAAGTTCAATCCTGGAATTTGGAAAACTCGCGTGGCTTACAATAATTAAACCCATGAGTTCACTGAATCTGTGTGGAATTAGAGAAAAAAATAGCGACTTTTGACGGGCATCATGTAAAGGGGGGCGGGAAGAGCTGTGGGAAGCGCTGCGGGGGTGCGCCGCGGGGGGCGCTACGGACCCTAGAAGCGCCGCAGGGATGCACCGCAAGGATTCGCTGCGGGCCAGAGACGTGCCGCGAAAAAAAAAATTTGAACACTGAAAATAAACAAACAAATTGTCGTCCTCTATGTCATATTTTAGATTATCTTACGTTGGAACTTTCAGTTGAATTAACCGAATGTTATTAGGCAATAATAATCCAAATTTGAACTGTAGGGGTGATTTGAACACTTTGAAAATAAGTTATTTTTTCATTTATAGGTTGGAGCATTGGTCCCTTACTCACCGTCGAGTGAAGAAGAGGAGGAAGGGGCAATGGACCTTCAGGACAATTCAGCAATCAGTGACTGGCACGTTATTATTAATTCCATTGATGTACCATCTAATATTGATGAGTATTTAAATGATTTTTTTAATGTAGAACCTAGCACAGTTGAGCTGGGGGACTTGAGTCCAAATACCCTACAAATTTTAGAGGATTTCACAGGGAACCCTCCTCCTCCAGCCTCCGATACCCTAACGAGTCCACTTCAAACAACTGAAGTGGAACATTCGCCAAATATTGTTGAACAACTTGGGGGAGGGGGTAATATACAAGAGGGGGAGGGGGTACAACTATCCCCGATTTTCAATTTACCAACACAATTTTAAATGTAATAGTTGTTTACACTGCGACGTTCGGTGATCCCTTTTCGACACTTCTGGGGGGAAAATTTGTGTTGAACCCTGTAGAAATTATGCACGCGTATGTGGATAGACTTTGTGCACGGCTGGTGAACCAAATTCAATGGTGGGGGAAGGTTTCAATTAAGGTTTTTATAGTTTTAAAGGTGTTTTATTTAAATGAGGGGAAAAGCGAAGTTTATCTTCATTTTGTACATTCCGAGATGCGCAGAATTTACTCTAATTTTGAAAATTTTGAGGGTGCTTTCATGGATTGCGTAGATCAAATTATTGCGCATCTTGATAACTTTAACGAAAACGGTAGCGGATCTATAATTATTTTTGTTGAAAATTTAAGTATAAATATATGTAAATTTAAGAAAGATTTTATTTTAAGCGGGGGGAAGGGGGGAGGGAGGGCAATTGCATTAAATTATAATCCAGATCTTGAAGGTTGTGGTGGTGTCCAGAAGATCTGTTTTGAAACAGGTCAAAAATGTTTCAGATATGCTTTCCTCATATCAGCATTTCAGCCTCTAGCAGATGACACTACCAAGAAGAATTTAAATCATTGGGCTGTGCACGGGAAGGACGGGTCCAATTTTCCCTTTGCAGATTTTTATTGTTTATAGGTGAAATATCCAGTAGCGCTTCGATCTATTGACATTTTTGAAAGGGCTAATGCCCACTTAAATATCGGCGTTACTGTGGTTCAGTATGAAACACAATTTGAAGATGCGGTTCATTCTAAAAAGAAAGGGGTGGTCTTCCCTGTAAGGGGCAAGTCAGGTGAATTGGTTAAACATTGGGTTTGGTTGTTATACACACCACCTAGTGACCCTGCCAATTCAATTGGCCATTTTAACCCAATTACAGACATTAGTAGAGTTCTGGGGGAGGTTAAGAAACAGAGTTCACGTTTCTACTGTCCAACATGCCTCTCTAGAATTTGGACTGAATTAAAGTTGCGAAATCATATGAGGCATTGTAGCCGACATGGCTACCAGACAGTGGAAACGGTTTCAGGGGATAGGTCTATTCTACGCTTTAAAAATTTCCAGAACACCCTCCTCCAGTGCAACAAAATATGTTTGGACTGTGAAGCTAAGCTGGTGGAGGTGAACGATCCTCAATTTCCAAACCGAGTCAAAGAACACCAGGCTATTGCAGTGTCCTATGCACATGCGCAAAGAGATAGTTCTAACACCATGCGTTTGTTAGAAATAGTTGAGACATTGGATGAGAATGAGTGCATGGTCAAGGCACTGACTAAACTGATTGGCACGGCTAATGGTGATTTTTACCTTTTTATAATTACCAGTTATCAATTGTTTCTGTCCTAAGTTTATGGTATATCGATTAAAAATCAAAAAATATGTGGGGTATTTAAGGGAGTTTTTGCAGAGGAGGGGGATAAGGTTACTAACGGGAAACGTGGGGGGCCGGGGAAAGTTAGAGATCATAACCACTTGTGGTAGGAAATATCCTCGGGGATTAGTAATTTTAGAGGGGTTGCGCATCAATCGTGTAATTTAAATGTTAGCCAGCAGTTTTTCATCCCTGTTTTTATTCACAACTCTAATTATGACTTAAAATTTATTTTACCGGCACTGGCACGTATGCACAGAGAGGGAGGGGGAGTAGATTGTCCATGGGTAAATAGTTCATTTACCTATAACATTATTCCCAAATCAGCCGAGAAGTTATTGCTTCTAGAGCTTAAAGGATTAGTCGGAGAATATAGAAGTACATGCTTGAGTAAAGTTAGGCTCGTAGGTTCCTTTAGTTTTTTCCCCAAGGTATTGGGTCAATTTAGTCTGGTGCTAAATTGCACCTATTTTTACATCCTTCCCTAGCTTAAACAAACAGTATCAGGTGATGTCATGCTCTTCTTGTTGACCTTCGCATGTATATATACATATGCCTAATACTGCTCTGGCGCACGCTTAAGCGAAGTGAAACTACCTCCAATTGATGTTTTTTACAATTCAATGACCAGCAGTGAATGCACAGCCGAGGAGTATGAGTTTGCCAAGAAGGTGTGGTCTAAGGGGGATTGTAAAAATGGGTGGGATTATTGTAGACTGTACTTGGCCAGTGACGTTTTAACTCTGTTGGATAGAGTCTGTAAGAATACAGGCCAGATCTATTCAGAGTTCGGGCTAGATATAGGCATCTATTTTGCCACACCCCATTTGGTGATGAATTTGATTTTAAAAATTAGCAGGGAGGAAATAGGTCTTATCACCAACTTAGATCAGCACCTTTTTTTAGAGCGTTCAATGAGGGGAGGGTATGTTTTTCACGGGGATCACATCTTATCAACCGATCCGAGCGGACAAAGCACCGGTGTAAAGTCAAATGCAGTGTTCTTGGACATGAACTCATTGTACCCCTCGGCAATATCTCACTACTCTTTGCCGTGTGGGAACTATCAAGGGCTTGAGAATCCTTGTGAGTTCCCCGACATTACCACCGTCGAGGACAATGGGCCACAAGGATGGTTCTTTGAAATTGACGGCCACATTCCGCTTGTACTTCACGATTCCGTCAAAGATTTTATCTGTCCTTGTATCAATCGACCCGTGACCAGAGTATCTCTGAGTCCCTACACTCGTTCAATGGTCTAAAAGATGGGAATGCATTGGACTTCCTCTACGGAAAACCTGATTTCTGAATTGGAGACTCAATGGAATATTATTGTTCACCATGTTATCTTTCATTGGATGGTGAAAAACGGCTTCAAAATCAATAAAATGCATACGGTCCTACAGTTCAATCAGCGATCATACTTGAAAACGTTTATCAACACTTTTTTCGGTAAACACTATAGGGCAAACTCAAAAGCGGAGACGGAAATGTACAAACTAATTCTAAATTATGCGGTTGGCAATATTTGTGAGAACTTTCGTAATATATCTTACTCTGATGTCGTGGCTGACATTTTAGAGGATGCACGAGTTATTGCTGACCCTAATTTTACATCGTTCACGAGCATAGAGGCTGGCATGGTTCTTCTACACAGGCGAAAGCGAAATGTGGTACTGAACAAGAATATCGCAGGCAGCAGTTAAGTACTTGAAATCTAAAAGAAGCTACGGATGTCGTTCTTTTAAAATGTGTGCAAAGTGCACTGGCCCAGGGCGGGGGAGGCTCAAGTTTACTATGGGGTTACGGATTCACTGCGTATGAAGGTACATGGGACTGAAGATATATAGGGGGATTTAGAAAAGATGAAACACATCAGCTCGCGGATAGCTTTCACCAACTGGAATTCATCACTCTACCCCGAGTTGGTGAAACGTCAAGCCCCCAACCAACTATTAATGTTAAAATCAGAGACGGGGAGTGATTTGATATCCAGGGGGGTGTTCACGGGCCCCAGAGTTTATTGCGTTGAAACTCATAGTGGGGATGAAAAGAAGGCGTGTAAAGGGGTGCCTACACACTTTGTAAAGAGCAATTTCAACATGAGCGTGTACAGAGACTGTGTAGAAAGTAGACTAGTGCCGAGAGCACAAGTGCTTGCAATTCGCTCTCTACAGTATAGAAATTATACTGTGAGAGTGGAAAAGAATGCAATGTCGTGTATATCCGACAAAGTCTATGTGCTCGAGAATGGTGTGAGTGTCCTACCTCATGGCCACTACCGTACTTCAGACCGAGTTGAATGCATAGACTATCGCAATCAACTTGGTCTGGATAAATTAACCTAATCTGACTAACTAACCCAAGCACTAACCACCACCAACCCGTTCATAAAGTAACTAGCCATCACCAACCCGTTCATAAATTAACTAACCACCTCTGACCCCAACTAACCCAACCTAACCTGTAGCAGCAGTGACGACAACTATTGTGTACAGTTTTTCGCCCCGCGGTTCCCGGGGGTGTGGGGTCCTTCCCGCGGCCGGCTCCCGGGGGTGGGGGGGGGGGTCCCGCCCGCGGATGGCCGGCCGTCGGCCCCACGGCCCTGGGGGGGATCACACCTTTAAATTCACTGTAATCAAGTTCAACTGTGCTAGTCCCGTGATTTTCAAGTGTGTTTTCTGTTTTTGTTGTTGTATAGAAAAGTGTTATTGTACAGAAATGTGTTTCAAGACAATAAGTGCTGCTGATGGACAAAAGTGTTGTACAGAAAAGTGTTATTGTTATTGATGGACAAAAGCGTTTATTTATAAAGTGTTATCATTGCAGTTCATGTTGAACAAATAGAGTTTTCATGTTGACCATGAAATTTTGTCAACTGTTCTTGTTGAACAAGTGTTATTTTTATCGTTGCAGTTCATGTTGAACAAATATTTGTTTTCATATTGTTTCAAATAAATGCTGCCATGAAATATTGTTTTTTTTTGTTGTTCTTGAATAGATAGATCAATGGTAAAATTGTTGCTGCTTATTCATTGGACACGCATGATTTACAGCTAGCTGTAGTCCGACTGCTTTCAGCAGCAGTATGTATCGATTTAAAACACCCTTCAAATCTTTTCTTTGTGGGCCCTCAATGTCAGAGAAAACAACGCTTTTAGCTAGAATAATTAAAAATTGCGATAAAATGTTTTTGGAGAAGCCGAAAAAAATCTACTATTGCTATAGTATTTGGCAGGAGTCCTATGATAAAATAAAAGCTATTGACACATCCATACCACTACAATTTATACGGGGATTTGATGTTTTCAATAGTATTGAACCGTACTCGTGGCTGATTATTGATGATTTGGCTGAATCCATTGAACAGTTCTCACAGGAAATGCTACAACTGTTCACCGTTTGCTCCCATCATGAACACATTTCCATAACTCTGGTTCTACACAGTCTGTTTCATCAGAGCAAATGTATGCGAACCCTTGCTTTGAATTGTACCGTCTATATTATCTATCAAGTCGTTCGGGATTACATCTCGCGACAAAATCTCAGAAATGCGAAATAACCCCGCACGCCCAAAATTATTGTTTAAGTGGGAACACATGTGACTAGACAGCCCTAAAGTTACATATTTGTTGATCTACATAAGAGCACACCCGAGGATCTAAGCGTAGTCATCGACATTTTCGACAATGAAAATAGAGTATATCTTCTTGTGAACAGTAGAAAAGACTATTAGTTGCCATTATGGCATTGAAAAAACTACACGAACAACGGCATTTATTTTCCGTTTTAAGCATTTCAAAACCTCCGCTTAGGAAGGCTATACTCAAACATGGGGTTGACAATGTTTTCATTAATCTAATATCTGAACTTTGTTTAAATTTAACTGAGGGCAATGTTCAACTGCCAGAAGGTGTTAGAAAACAGACAAAGCAACATCGTTCCACTGTACGCGCCTTGTCTTGTAAAAAAAAGATTAATAATTTTAAAAGAACACGGCTCCTTCAAGCAGGTGGTAGTTTTTTCACACTTTTACTACCAATAATTGCAGGACATGTAAACAGTTTTCTCTAGAGAATGGCTAAACCATATAAATTGATAACATTTAAATTTGTCCTCTTACCTGTCGAACATTTCTAAGACAATCTAAACAAATGGATTAATGACGAGAATATTGCCGCTGATAAACAATGGCTTATACTCTAAGATTCATTGTGATGTGTGGAGAAACATACACCTTATCGTGAGAGAGCCACTGTCGTTGCCGCCACTGATCCCTATAAACTGAAAAAATCTCCTCATGATTCTGCGCAGCATCAAAGGAGAAGGACTTAAATTCAAGTGTATCGAAAACTGGGAACCTATTGCCACTGACCTATCGAGAACAGAGTAAAAGAGTATTATCTTATCTCATGTTGGAAACTGCTGATGAACATCAAGTTCAAGTCGATGGCATAGGGAAACGAATTATAATTCAGGGAAAAAGTTACAATCTAGTTGATTTAATTTGTGATATGGTGACGAATCGTAGAGGACTTTTATCCTTTGACTATAATCTATACACCTTTCTATATGTATCAAACTTCCCCAAAAGTCTTATTGGCAATAAGCAAATTCTAAAGAAACTAAGAGAATATAGTCCTCCTCCAACACCAACATCATTTAAAAAAGAAGAAGAAGATTCAATATTTGAAAGTACTAGCACCACTGATTTTACAACACATGTGGCTACTATTTAAAAGTGACGACGAATTTATTCATCTTGTAGTGTGCAAAAGGGGAGTGTACATAACACTAAATGTCTACGCTCAAAATGGATGAAGTTGTAAAAGGTGTCTATCAAAATATTGGTGAGGCGGGAAGTTTAAGTTCTCCCAACACGCTTTCTAAAGCTGTCCCCGGCACCACCACATTGAAAAAAGCAGAAGAGTATCTAGAGATTGAACCGAGTTACACACTGCATCGGAATCACAGGCTGCGCAGCAAACGATATCGACAAACTAAAGCCTTTGTCCCTCTGCATATTATGCTAGCGGATCTTTTAACTTTAGACGCACTTCAACAAAGTCAAAATGTACCCTATAAATATATTTTGATGGCACTCAGTGTCTTTAGTTGCTATGCCTATGCCATTCTAATATGTTCAAAGAGAGGTGTTGAAATTGCTCGGGCCATTGAAAGTATTCTTGAACAGGATTCGTATAGAAAAAATTCAATCTGATCGTGGCAGTGAATTTGTTAATCCCCATGTGCAAAGGAATCTTTTGAAATATAATACAACACTTTATTATAGTCACAGTCCGATAAAGGCTGCATTGGCTGAACGATTAATAAGAACGATTCGTCTATTAATTTCAAGATATTGTAGCCTGAAAAATACATCGATTTTTATTCATGATTTAGATAAAATCAGGCAGATATACAACCATCGACCCCATCGATCTCTGTCCAACTCAAGCCCTCTGGATGTTCACTACAATAAAAATAGATTTGATGCTTTTCTAAATCAATACTGCAATGGCAATGAGAAGAAAAAGAAGAAATTCAATATTGGTGATACTGTTCGAATTAATAGAACCACCAATATTTTTGAAAAGGGGAATTATTTATGGAGTACTGAACTTTTTAAAGTGTCCAAAATCTTAGACACCAAACCCATAACTTATCGCCTTCGTGATACAAAAGATAACGAGATTATCTATGGTTTTTATGAAAATAAACAGTAAAAAGTTAGAAACAATAATAAAATATATCATATTCAAATTAGATTAGAGTTGTATTCGTAGGGGCAAGAAACAGCTGCTTGTTTACGGGATAGGACACAACTCAGATTAAGATTATTGGGTTAGTTCTGAAGATATTGACAATGCATAATAGTTTCTACGTGACTTTCATGTTCAATTTTTCTGATCCTCTCTACAATGACTTGAATAGAACAAGTGATTTTTGGACAAAACTCCCCCACCATCAAATTAGACAACGACGGAACGCATGAAGTGGCTCTTGTCGACTGTATTCTCAAAAATATTTATGAAATCCTGAGAAAGGATCGTAAATATGAAAAAAAAATTAGACCCTATGATTGGCCGTCACCACCATCCTCAAGTAATCAAGAACAAATTAAAAAAATCAATTGGATGGATTATCCATTTATCGAATTACCCTACGGGGAAATCACCTGTATAAATGATTTATGTCGTTCTATTAATAAAAGAATTTCCAGTCGTAAAAAAGGAGCTTTTCATTTCAACTATTCAAAGGAGGAGGGCAAGATCTACATTAGTTCACCTATTGCCAATGAAAAGGCTATTCTCAACGATAATGTACAGGATGTTCTTGGCTTTAAGCTCAATATATTAAATGGCAAAAGTGCCGGAAACACTAATTTCATTTTTGATTACTATCCGCCTGCTTTCACCACATACACCTGTATATTTCTTTACGCATCATTTTTTGAAACATCTCGGGTTGGTAATTCAAATGTTCCCCTTGCACGAGTTCTGGAACGAAAAACCAATCAAAACCATATTCACCACTACAATATAAAGCATCTTCAGTATATTCCCGTAAACACTTCCTATTTGGAACTTTGTCACTTAACACTAAGAAATGAAATGGGTAATCAAATAGCAATTTCAAAAGGTTTGGCTGTGATTATATGGCATTTTTGACCCATTGTTCAACAGCAAGATGTCTAATAAAAAACTGGTATTCACTTGTCCTGATATTGACTGCTATGTTAATACTCTTGATCCAAGACAAATGGGCAGTGGTATGGACTATTACAAAGGTCACTCGCCAATGTCTGGCTATGGTCTTGGCAGTTGGTTTGCTAAGCTGTTTTGCTCTTCACTACCACTGTCTAGAAAATATCTTGTACCGGCTGTGACATATTTTGCATTCTCTACATTATAAAAGAGAGGCTCTGGCGAGTATTTAAAAAAAAGTACTTCAGAAAATCTTAGGTCCAGTGCGCAAACCCTTGGCTAGAGATTAAAACAAAATGGTAAAGGCTTAAAAAGGTTGAGAAACAATGCATCACTCATCAGTCTCCACTCAGGTTGGAAACGAAAGACATCATCCCTCTTGTCAAAGAAAAGAAGGAAAAAGCCGACACGTGCTGTAAACAGAAGAAGAAGTCCCAGGAAGAAAATTGTTAGATCGAAACTAGATTTCTTCTCCTAAAATGTCCTACCTACCGCATAAGGATTCTCAATCTTCAATCACCGCCTCATTGAATCTAATCAATGCTGAAAATGTTGATGTGAGTGTCAAGCATGGATACTATGAAGAATTTTATCCTCAACAACCCCTCTTCGATAATATCCACTTTCAAATTTATTCCAATGAAAACTACTTCATGGACATGTCTTCAACATTTATAGATTTGCAAATGAAAGTTCGGAAATCCGATAATACAATGACAATTCGGGCTGATGGACTATCTTATGTAAAATTGTATACTACATAATTTAATTCGCCAAATCAGTGTCTACATCAATGACACGCTGGTGAGCACAAGCAACAATCTCTCAAATTATACAAGCTATATGCAATTTATTCTGATGACACCCAAGTTATACAAGGAATTGAGAGGTACCTCCAATGGATATGAATATATTACTAAAACTAAAAGTGAAGATTCACTTAAAAATGCTGCAAGTAGTGAAATACATCTATTTGGAAAAATATATCGTGGAATTTTTCATATACCCCAATGGCTGCCACTCAGTGTTAAAGTGAATATAAAAGTAACGCTTGAACCCTCCAATTTCATATTGAGAAAAGAGCTTGCTGCCAATCCTGATGTAAGTCTCTCCCTCACCTCGGCAATACTTCATGTACGCAAACAACAGGTCCTGAGTTCTGTTGCTTTTGCAGTGGAAAAACTGAGAGCCAATGGCAACAATATTAAACTATTTGTTCCTCATACAATCACCAATCAACGTCATATTGCAATGGGCTCACGCACCTTCACAAATTCATCCTTTATCAATGGTGAAAATACATCAAAACTTGCTTTGGAATTTCTGAAGAGTGCCAGTGCAATAGGATTTTGGAATGAATGTCCACATAAATTTGAGATGTTCGGACTTTCATCTCTTGTTTGTAAAGTAAATAGTATCCCACTCTAAAATCTATCTTTTGATAAATCCTATAGAACATTGTATGAGTTGACCATGCAAACCCTAGATCATGACTCTCAACTATTTGAAAATGGTATAACCGAAGATATGTTTGCTAAAACACATGGTATCATTGTACTAGATTCGTCTGGCACACAGGATATGAGTATAGTACGTACGGGGACTGTGCGTTTAGCGTGTACATTTGCCGACCCATTGGCTGAGGGTATTGCCCTAATCTCACTAAATCAATATAAAACCTATTGGGAAATAACACCCAAATGCAGTGTTCTACTAGACTTGGCTCCATGAACACCAGTCAAATAATCAATGTATTTAATATTGACCCCTACATGTTCTAATAAAAATACTATTTTATACCCTTAGACTATCTTGGAAAAATCCAAAGTGTCAACAGTACCTTAATCATTATTAAAAGCAGTTCTTCAACTGTGCTGACGGGTCATTGGCTGTGCATCTTTCATAAAATGAAGACGATTGAATTTTGTGATCCTCTTGGTCTACCCTATACATTCTACACGCCTCACATCAGCATCTATATTGAGAACAGTGGGAAAACTATTATTCAAAATCGAAAGAGGGTGCATGATCTAACGACTAAAAGCTGTGGCTTCCGTGCACTACTATATTTTGTGTTCCGATGTCGCGGTTATACTTACAAGCAGTTTCTCCACATTTATGTTGACAATCCACGTCTGAACGACTTTCTAGTGGAAAATATCCTCTCAGACCTATATAGTATTGATTTCAGTGCCCTAAGAGTAAAGTGTTTAAAAAATGTTTGTGAATTGGTTTATTAATAAAATTCATATATAGACAACAATGTCTTTAAATCTTCCCTTTAGATTTCTTCTTCAATGTATGGGCAACTGTCGTGAACCACTAATGTCGTTAAATCCTTTGGATTCACTGTATATTGATCTTGATTGACTGCAAAGCCAGGATCACATTTTCTACAGTATAATGTAACTTCACTCTTGTCATATCTCTTTGTATAGTCAATTATAGTATTTGCATTCATATTATGAAATTTAAAAGTTTCAATTTATCTATTTTAAGCAATATCATATACAGTGCTTTCAAAAGGTGAATCACATTCAGTAACTGCCAAATAAAAATCACTTGGTTTATAGTCATAGTAGGCAGTGTCGTCACAGCGATGACGTAGAAACCAAATTGTCTTGTTAGTCCAACAGTTGAATCGTAGACCAGATTCCTCTTCCCAGAATAATTTAAATCCACGACGATACCAATCTCGTAGAAATAAACTAAAATCACGTTTCGGATTCTTTCCAATCATCGCAGGGTAAGTATTCTCCCACTGATCACATTTATCATTGTGACAATTGGAGCACAGGTGCCCTCTAGGGTGAGAGTCACACACCTCCTCAAGACATAAATTACATCCTTTAATTTGTACTGCATAACCTCTATGTAATTTACAATGATTACATAATTTGCACTTTTCACCATAGTCATCAGTAATTGTACAAGTCTCAAATTGATTCCAACTGCCAAGACTGTACAAGCACAATGGGCAAATATAGAACATTTTTGTTTTCTGTTGTCAACTCTCTCACAGCTAAAACGAAACTGATCGTCCTCGCTCCATAAATTCAATGAGGGGAAATGGGAGAGAGGAGTAGCTCTGTAACGTTACCTCTTTCGAATGACGGGGGAGTCCATTGACTCCCCCGTCATTGCCAATCCATTGGCAATGTTTTCAAAAGTATATCCACAATATGATTGTGCTTTGTTCCAATTAATATATCAATAAATTGACTATAAGCTCTTGAGTCACATTTTAAAAGTTTCATATAATAGTCCAATGGGGGAGAATCAATCTTCATTATATTGTTAAGTTTTCCCTGACAAGAGAATATCCTAAGTTTAAGAGATAACTCGAGAAAATCATCATCCGAAATCAAATGTTTTTCCATAAACACTAGATTTGATCTAATTCTCTTTTTCTCAAATTTATCCATTTTTCAATCCTTTCACTCCGACTGCTGACTCTAGACTGACCCTGATTCGTTAGTCCTAACCAGAAAAGAAAGAAAACATTTTCGATTTCGAAACAATTTTATTGAATAATTACAACAATATCAATAATACAGAGCATGTACAATTAGCGATACTGTTTATTGTGTTCAATATGTTTCACCAATGCACTTAAAGCAGATTGAAGTCTATTCACATGTGCTATATCAACTTTAGCGGCAAAACATAATTGATCTTCCATTTTAAATTTGCTCAAGGATATCACATATCTTGCATATACTGCATCCCATTCCAGACAAAGCCGCGATCCTTTCGTAATTTCCACTGCAATGCTTGGTGCTCTTGTACTATTACCATCAACTCCATTCTCAACTTCTAAGAGGGTAAACATTCCACTCATCGACATCAACACAAATATATATCCAAATAAGTAAAGTCAAGCTGATCTTCTTCTCACTCATTTGAATTCTATTCACTGGCTAATAAAACTATATCAAAAAACCTTTCCTTATATTCCCTCCGTTGCTAATATGTAACCAGCCCTCTGATTGGCTGAGAAAGGATATGTATCCGACTTGCTGATTGGCTGAGAAGGAAACACGTGATCTAACTGTTTCCTGGAAACTCATAACATTCGCGTCGAGCAATAACAAGAAATACTATTTCTGGATCATAACATTTGCATCGAACAATAACAAGAAGGAAGTGTCATTGACCTGCTCCCATTAGACTCAATAATCCATTAAAGTGAGAAAGTTCCTGTTTTTCCATTCTCACTGACAAAAGCCATAAAACAGATATGAATGTGAGAAAGTTCCTGTTTTTTCATTCTCACTGACAAAAACCATAAAACAAGCATAAATTGCTGTTAACATCCATCAAAGTGAGAAAGTTTCTGTTTTTTCATTCTCACTGACAAAAGCCATAAAACAGATATGAACTGCTGTTGACATCCATGAAAAACATCAAATAAATTGACCAGCACACATAACCATCCAAGAAAACAGACATAAATGTGAGAAAGTTCCTGTTTTTTCATTCTCACTGACAAAAACAGACATGAATTGTTGTTGACATTAATTAAAAACATCAAATAAATTGACCAACACACATAACCTTCCAAGAAAAAAACAATAAAAGTGAGAAAATTCATGTTTTTTCAAGTGAGAAAATTCCTGTTTTTTCATTCTCACTGAGAAAACCATAAACCACGTGGTGGGCGTGGGATCAATAGGGGCCCTTCTACTCTCATGTAAATATCAGGCGTAGTAGCAAGCTCTTCAAAAGCTTTTTTTGAAGCAGGAGCGGACAAATTAACAATGGTAGAATCATAAACTTGGATATTTGCATCCACGAGTCGAAATTCATCATGCGATCCATAGCAAAATGCCGTATAAACTGGCTTGCCTCGTCTAACTTTACCAGCTTTGATTATTCTTACTGGCCAGAGGGGATAATCCTTGAATTTCGCAAGAGCAAGATCAAACTGTTTAAAAGCCATGATTATTAGTAGCAAGATAAAAAAAAGAAGTAAAAGACTTATCTTTACGTGAGGCCAAACAAATTATTCCAAATAAATATTCAAAAATTCCAGCGCCAGCCAGCTAATATATAAACCAAAACAGGTATTCACTCGATTTTTACGTCACCACGGAGGCAGGGGGGTTAAACACCAGCCACCATTCACAATTGGGTGTTGGATGTAAGAATTATCCAAAATCTAAATGAATATCCTGAATCAAGGTCACTTTAACCCACAGCAAAATGTTACGAAATAACAGTCACTGAGTTAGCTACGGACTCTAATTGATTCCGGATATAATCCTTTTTCAACACTTGTTCAAAACTGGAATTTTGTTCTTTTGAAGGAACAAGTTGGTCTTAATAGGTCAGAGACTGAATAGCATATCTTAGTGTAATAAGTATTATCATAGAAAGCAATTTACAATGTAATTACTTCTATGTTTTTTTTAATGGCGTAACTCACTTCTATAATTACTAAATTGGCTGTTTTCACTTTTTCTTTATAAAGGGACTTAATTGAAGTTATCTGTCGTAATCGCCATATTTCAAATTCATTTATTGTACTATCAGCACGGGAAGCTTTATTTTGTCTCAAATCTTTTTGCACCATCTCAAACTCGTCCATCTCATACTAAATAAGTCTTCCTTCGCTTCAAAATTATGGAATTTTTTTTGCGTTATTCTCTACAGGACTTCTTGTAACTTTTATCCCAGTTTAAAGCATTTTAGAATTGTTCTGTCCTTCTTGACTTTCTCTTTATTACTGATTGAGAATTGAAATTCTGTTCCTACCTTTGACTGCGATTAGTCCAGACTGACTACATCCTCGTCATTTCTTAACTTGCCTGTACAATATTTTGCTATTATGCTTTCTGGCCGCATATTTTAAGATCATCATCAGTTTTGTTCACAGTCTCCAGTTTCACAGCCTCTTGATTTACAATTTAATATCTTCTTTACATTCTCCATTTTTCCCTTATTCTCGTAAGATATGTTACTAAGAACTCCCTATGCGGAACTCTTCTCTCTCGTACCAGGCAGAAGGCATTTTCGCTAATATTCTTTGCTGCTTTTCTAGCCCCTTGTTCTGCACTGTAGCTGCATACACCCTACGATTTTATCGGTTTTACACGTTTACCCCCCCCCCCCCGGTGATTATCCCCACGGAAAATACCCCCCTGCGGAAAATACCCCCCGGAAATTACCCCCCCCCCTGCCGTGGAAATTAAGGCTTTCCAAATTTGAGGATTTTATTTGAATTTTTTTCCGTAGGGGGAAGGAATTTTGGCACGTTTGTATTTTGCGCCAAACACTCAAGTTTACGCTTTTTAAAAGTCGTTAACAAACCAGTTTTTTTGTTATTTTTTTAGTTAATTTAGAAATAAATATGGTATATTTTTTTTCTTATTGGGGGGGGGGGGGTAAAATATAGAGTGTCTTCATGCAAAATTTGTTTGGTAAAATTATTCTGCATATTAGATAGATAGATACAGAAGTCTATTTTAAAGCCATGAACGTAATAAAATAACATAAATGAAAGGCACAAATAACATAAACTTTGATCAGTAAAACACTTAAATGAAACATTACATTAACCTAATAATAGTACTTAATACTTGGAAAATCGGTCATTGAAAAAAAACACTCAACATTTGGAAAAAATACTTAAATGAAACATTGTATTTACTTGATACTTTTTTTTTTTTTTTTTTAGTTAACAAAATTTCTAGATACCTCGCTATTCTTCTGTAATTTTTTAGTGGCCATACCTAGAAGGAATTATTTTCTGACTTCAAACTGTCCAAATACTTTACCACCCCCCCCCCTTATTTGCAAATATATAGCCCAAACTATTTATTTTCCATCTATTCTGTCACTTGTCTTTGTCTTGTCTTATACTAAGATGAAAGAAACTAACGAAGAAATTGGTTTGTTCTCGAGTTTTACACAGCGTAAATTTGAGTCAGTGGCGCATAATACACAAGTACCAAAATTCCTTCCCCCTACGGAAAAAAAAACTCAAATAAAATTCTCAAATTTGAAAAGCCTTATTTTCTACGGGGGGGGGGAGGGGGTGTTTTCCGCGGGGGGCCATCGCACGGGGGGGGGGGTAAACGCCGGCCACCGATTTTATCAGGCTTGAGTTTTTTTTTCACTGGCTTCTCTATTACAGTTTTCTCTATTTTTATTCTTCTCTAATACTTATATGTTGCAGTTTTCAGAAACAGCTTCAGAATATATTTCATAAATAGTTTGAAAGTAAGTCTTTTAATTCTGACATTGCTTTTGATGTGTCTCGAACAAGAAATGAATTCGGCTGAGCTCTGGCAGAGACTGGAAAAAAAAATCTTAGGACATATAACTCTCCATTAACTGTTTGTGCATAAAATGCTTTAATTAATGTCTACGGGTATACACGTTAAAAATAAAACTAGATGACATTGAATAAAAAGAGTATAGTATAAAATAAGTGCAAGTTAAATGTCAAATTAGGAAGCTGGGAACTAGGCGATTCCCAGGATAAAATTCATTAAAGAAGATAGTCAGTTTTTTTTCTCCTCGGTTTGGTACTTTTTATTGAATAAAGTAATGTACTGGCTCCCGGCAACTAAACGCATGATTTTGACTTTTTAAATGAATTCAGTTTTACTTGCTGTCTACTAAAATTCAAGAAATACGTAGCACTGTAAAGTGTGGTGCAGTTGATATTTTGGTAATTTAATACCTCTATACTAACAATATCGCCATCTAATTTTATCAGCCCAAAGTAGTCATTATCAGTGAACCACTTACTGACAAATACAGAAACTACTGCACGCTTATGCCCATGCCACATTATAGTCACACTTGTCGATAAAATCAAAACTACGCGCGACTACAGCACCAATTACGTTCGCTGTTCGTAATTTCTCGAGTTGAACATTGTTCAACTTTCGAGCATAAATTGACTGACCAATCAGAGTCAACGATTAAGGCATACTTTTTGAAAATAGAAAAGATGGAAACTTAGAACAGTGGTTTTTCTATCTGGGAAAGGAATGTGGCAAAAGTTAAGAAGACTTAGCATTATTAGAGAACAGTTGGACACAAATTACTAATTTCTTGCAATTTTAATTTTCTGCTTTTTAAATACAAATGTGACGCTAAAATCAAGAAAATAAATTGCCATGTCATTCATGATATTTGGCTTTCTTTATCGATAGATGTGACTATGATGTGGCACGGGCATTAATATTTCGCTAAGGAAACAGAGATCTGGGGGTAGATACCCAGCTGATAAGATACTACTGATGAAAAGGTAGCATGCTGGTAACAGGTAGCTGGTAATGCTGGTAACAGGTAGATTGCGCCGATACCAAGTGAATCGGCGTGTTTTGCGTGCGCAATCCTGTAATGGAGAGTTATTGTGATATTTAAAGGAGAAATTCTTTTTCTATACTTTTATTTCAATTGAAAAATTAATCAGAAACATTTCTTTCAGAAAATGAAACAACTTATCTTTCCCCATTCCATGACATTCCTCTATTTGCCAACGAGTCAAAAAAGACTTATAATATGGTTGTAGAAGTGCCTAGATGGACTAACGCAAAAATGGAGGTAAACTAATCATTTTCTTTTTCTTCCATATTATTTCAATCTATCACTTTTTTTTGTTTAAATCATATTCAAAAGAATGAATTAGTCATTGTACTAAATTATAAGCACTGACTATTGTCGTTATTGCTATAAAAGTTATTTTAATTTTGCTTTTATTGTTAAGTGTTTGCCCATTTGTTTTATTTATTTATTTTATTTGGAAGGATGCATTATTTGAGGTTCAGCTGTAAACGTGCAAAGCTACATTGAAAAGATTTCTAAAGAACGTTTGATAAAATTCGAAGATGTTGAATGAATTTTATACGTAACTCAGGAATTGGTGCCTGTGGTAATAATCTGTCAAATTTAATCAGCAGAACAGTGATTGGTAAACAGCTAAAAAGAAAAAAAAAGGATTTACTCCTCGAACGTAAATATTTTATGTTAAAAATTTTTATTTTTGTTAGTTTTTGTCGTCTTTTGGTTTCTACAGGCTTATGTTGTTTAAAATTGTTTTGCTAGTGCTAGTGAAAGACACCTTTTAATGACAACGGTGTTCTTGTGACTATTCGCTCACTCCTGAAATCGAATCTTCCATAATTCTAGCCATTGGTAAATCCGTGCCTTCAATTTTTTTCAGGCTAGGTGTTGGAGCTTCAATTGTGTGGCTAAAGACAGAAGTACTGTTTTTTACAAATTGTGACGAAAATCTTCGTGAAGTTCTCGAAGAGTTGAATATCTGTCCCCAGAGGAAAATTAAAATAACTCAAGTCAATTTCTGTATGGGAGTAGTATTAAAATATATAGAGTAATATTAATGTTTAACTGTATAGAATACTACATTTTATGAAGTTTTAACTACCCCACTGAGAGAGGAAGGGAGAGAGAAATAACATCATGGTTTTTATTATAAGTTTTGTAATTTTATAGGATAAAAACAATAATTTGGATTATATTTTTCATCTAAAATTATCAGTAGCCAGACTTTAAGATTTTGAAATACCCGCGTAAAGATATAGCACACCTTCATGTCGGTTTCGAACTTATTGGCACCACTGATTATGATGACGTATACGAGAATGTTAAATGAGTCAAATAGAGAAATATGTCTAATGTCAGCAATGAAAATAAAGCATGTGTATAAAAAATCCTCACTTTCCTCGGGAAGAAGATTATACATGTCTATAAAGCTCAATTTACACGCATGCGTAGCTAAACATTAATTTGTAGCTACCAACATTTTTGAACAATCAGTGTTTTTTGTTTGTTTTATAAGTAGTACTAGTTTGTGTTTAAAATGATGAAAATTATAAAATCTGGTGAATTATAGCACTTTATAGAAAAATAAATTACGCTGTGAAGATGGAGAAAAACTGAGATAGGCTCAAAGACAAGACAAAATGTGTTTTTACGAACCACAAAAAACCAAATAGGTCCATAACAGCAGCATTATCAAAAGGTTAACAAGAGGGGGAGATAGTCTTCAAGTTTATAATTGTGTCACTATAGGAGCTTTATCTCCGAAGACGGATTTTATCCCTTTTGTAAAATGGGAAAGGCATCTTCTTGAATGGGCTCTAGAGAGGGTTCACGATGTTTTTGTGGCTATATAATATAAGTTTGATTAAGGAAAAAAATGTTAAGATTGCAGGTTTCAAAACTTTAATCAATGATATCTTCCAAAGTACTCATTTGCACGAAATACTTTGTAAGAATTTCTCATTATTGTATCTAAGATTTATTTACTAGGGCCTGAAACTTTTCTTGGTATAAATTTGGAGTTGTTTTTGTTTATATGAATTGATTCATGTTAAACAACAAGTACCAGGTGAAAACAATATTGTAAACGAGGTAAGCAAAGAATTTGGAAAGAGGTAGTTGGTGTTGGGAGCTGGTTGGTTTGAGTAGCTTGGCTTAGATGTGAGTACAAATGAATTGTTCCCTTTCAATATCATAATGTAAACTTATTAGTTTCTACAACGTGACATTGAGTCTTGCTGTAAACTGATGAAAATTTGTTTTGCTCACATATTAGTTATTAGATGGTTTGTTTTTAATATCTTTAATATTCTTATTTCAGTCCGTAGATTACGCAAAGATTGTAAAAGTATTAGGTACAAGTTATTTCTAGCACTTCTTCCTATTATATATATATATATATATATATATATATATATATATATATATATATATATATATATATATATATATACTTATTAACCGGCAGAGTTTGATGTCTACACGCTACTCTGACGGTAATTAACTCTCCAGACTATGTTTAAACCGGTTACAACTAAGATCTTTTCCCCAAAACTGAACCAAATTCTGTCCAAATATTTTGTCCTGATTTCTTTGTTTCCTGAACCTAAAATTTGCATAGGCTGACCGATCCGTAACTAACTTCGACATAAACAGGGATTATTTTTTTGTGCAACTACTATTTAGTTATGAACTAGAGCGATCAAACGGCCGTTTTGAGGAATATCCAAATTTTATACCTTAAATAGGCATTTAGTATTTCTCTTTAGATCTGCAAAGAAGAGCCACTAAATCCTATTAAGCAAGATATCAAAAAAGGAAACCTCAGATTCGTTGCTAACTGTTTTCCTCATCATGGATATATATGGAACTATGGCGCAATGCCCCAGGTAATCTCAGTTTTTCCCTATTTTTAGCAAAATTAATTATTAAGAACATGTGTTTAATTATGTCTAGGTCTAAAACAAAAGATATACTAAGATGATTAAGACGCGCCTTACGAATGAAGGATGATAATCTAAACACAAAAGTGCTAATAATTGCTATAGTTCAGTTAGGCTAATTTGTCTTTTTAATATCCAAGCGAAAAATAATTATAAAGGATAATACATCTTCTGCAATGTTTAGCTAACAATTAATGTGAATAAACCGGGCTTTTTGAGTAATCAACATGGTAATGAAAACATCTATTGGATCTAATCAAGATACGTTCTATTAGCGCTTTTCAGTCGTTTCTAAGGGACGAATAGCTTTTCTGCAAAGGTCTAAAATCAACTGATTTCTTGTTGCCTTATTAAGCTTAAAAATTACATTTCAAGAAACTAAAGCTGTAATTACGATAGTAATAAAAAATGTAATTACTATAGGAATTTCTTTCCCTGGTAATACTAATTATTATCGTGATTATTGCTGTTGTTGTTGTTCATGTTTTGACAAATAAAAGCCTCAGTGCTTGAAGTACATATAGCTGTAAGCAAAAGTAAAACTTATATTTGAGCCTTCTAGAAGTTTAAAAAGGGGGAGGGGTATCCCTACCCTTATTTGTGGTATCTTATATTTTTAAACCTTGCTTTTCCTTGGGACGTTGTTGATTTTATGATAAACCAAAAAAAATTGTTCCAACTATAAATCATTTTCAGTAAACCGCAAAAAACGCACTTTGGCCGTTAGAGAGTACAGGGGGAGGTAGCCCCACTCGAATTTGTGACAATTTCTGCTCACTTTAGGTTTGAATTGGTTCTTATTTTTTATTTTTGTTCGTTTTAGGATTCATCTATTCATTCATATGGTGTTATGTTTGTGTTTGATGTGATTATTCTTTTTAGTTACTGTTCGTTTTGGGTTTTATGTATTCATTCGTGTTAGTTTCCGTTCGTTGTCCGAATTGTTGTAGGACTTTTTTCCTTGTTTTAGGTTTTGAAATTTCTCTTTCCTTTATTGCAAAACTTTTTTGGAAAACTTTTTTCAATCAGTCATGTATAAGTAGAAAACCAGTAGGAAAATAAATAATATTGTTACCTCAATCCTGTTTAATGAATTCACATTGTTTTAAAATGTGATTAGGAATTTTGGTATTGTTTGCAGCATTTGATTTTTGGGTCTGTAAGGGTTCGGGGCTTTCAACGTAACGCCCTCTAAAAAATGAAAAGTAGAAGAAAAACAGAGGCCGTCGATTTTTGAATTAAAATGAAGTTGTCGTCAATCTACTCTAATTCAACCCCGAAATCTCGATCATCCCGAAAGTTCTATGACTATCTACCTTAGTTCTGCCCCAAAGTGGATGGATGGATGATAAAAACGATGTCATTTTCACTTGTTGTCATTATCAACAAGTGCAAATGACAGTTTTTATACATTCCTGAAAGACTAATTGGAGAAAAAGCCAAGACAGATAGCCTGAGTGAGAGGCACAGCTGGCATAAGCCTTCTTCAGGAATGTATAAAATGAACTAGTTTTGGACTTAATGCTTCTTTGAAGAATTTCTTTCCCCAATTTTGTCTAGTTTTCCAGATTTTGCTTGTCATAGCTAACATTTGGAGGGGTCACTTTTGAAGTAAAATGATTCCAAAGAATAGTGTCTTTTCAGGAAAGACTTCCCCATTGAAGTGAAAAAAATCACACCTACTACTGTGTTAAATGACTACTAACTTAATGTTAAAGGCATTTATTATTGTTTGATGACTTTTCACTTTAAAATGAAAACAATTATTCAATATTAAAGTTGCTGCTATGAGAGAAAGCAAGTTAGGCCTATAGCCATGCATTGATTGTGGAAACATCTTTATCATTGCACTAATTGGTACGAGTTTTAGTTAATTGTGTATCTTTACTTTAAAATTGTTAGGAGGGGACTTGGTCCGCATTAATACTCACCCCTTCATTTAAATATTTAAAAAACAGGACATAGCTCATTTGCAAACTTTTCATAAGCTAATTGTCCCTCTAAAAATCTGCATTAGTGATTGCATATGAATTTGAAGCAGAATTGGGTTCCTTTCGCTCTTTAATGCTATACTGTGTTTGCTTTTTTTTCAACCTCTTTCTTCATTGCACTTTTTTCTGCTCTTTGTATCAATTAAAGAGAGTTTTATTTAGTTTTTTTTATCTGGTATCAATTCACGATTGGTGTTTTAAACAATGATAAACAATAAATGTATTTTATAGTATTCTAGGTTCTTAGCTTGCGGTTTCGTACTTGTGCATGGAACGGAGTTACGGAAGGAGGGGGGCCTTCCTAATTAGAATGCTATTGATGGATTGCCCTAGAAAGTTGATGCTCCCGCATTTGATTTTAGTTAAGCCAGTTTTTGGAATTACCCATGTACGAGGTATTAAAAGGAATAACATACAGCTAAAGCTTGCATATTATAAATTGGCTTGGTTTGCAAAGGAAAAGACATCAGTATGGTAATAATAAAAAATCCTAGAATTTTTTAATACTCACCTTGATTTTCCATCGAATCGATTTTTGGAATTTGAAAGTGTATGGGTTCAAAGTAAATTCGAGCTAAACCATAGATCAGAATCTGCTATCTACCAGAATAATAAAAGCAGGACACTGAAAGAAAAATACTTTTACACTAGGCTGTATCGGGTTGAGGGATGGGCTCACTAAGTTTAAGCCCTTATCACTAAAATGAACAGTAGAACTCTTAAAATGTGCATTTTTTTGTGGCTGTAGAAGGACTTAAAAGACCATTGCGATATATGACCATTCTTTCGAATAATATCCTGGGCATGCCACTGTCTTTATCTTTTGGAGCATGAGTAAGCACAGTTTAGTGGCAGTAATCCCGACATGGTTAGCTAACAATAACGAATTTGAGTTGTTATTACTTTTTTTATAGAAGAGTTCTTATCTGTATATAGGCTATGTATTATTTTTAGACATGGGAGAATCCGAAGGAGGTTGATGAAAGAACTGGATGTAAAGGGGATAATGATCCTATTGATGTGTGTGAAATTGGACACCGTGTGGCAAAGCGTGGCCAAGTCATTGAGGTCAAGGTCCTTGGATGTTTTGCTTTAATTGACGAAGGTTTGTAGCTTTGACAAAACTTAGAAAGAATACTGTTTAAGATTGACAGAACAATTGTTGTCGGTGGTTATAATATTTTGTCACCAGCACAAGATACTGTTGGGGTTATAGTTGGTTTGATCGCTCTAACTATAAGAAATGAATTTGTGGGAAAAAATGGTAATTATTTCATTTATCAATATAAAACTTGGGTGTTTAAGAATATTTTACAAAAAATCTTCAAGACGGCTGTTCATTGTATAGCTGAAATGTCCCTCGTTATTGAAGAAGGTAACGAAGAAGATATTTTGTATTTTACGAGCTATATTTGTTCCTTTCAATCATGTCTTGTCAGTCAAGGAAACTTAAGTTGTTATTGAAAAATAAATCTGTGGGAAAGGGTTTCTTCCCGAGGAAGAATCATTTGGAAATTTTATACTTGGTTTGATATTAGTTTCTCGAGGCACACTCCAAAATTTAGTGACAGCCAAGGAATCCTTCTTTACGCTTAATTAATAGAAAAAACTGAAGTTTTTTCTAATGGAAGTAAAGAGCGAAGTTGCAATTTACAATGAGCAAATATTAATGCTTCGTAGCATATGCACTATATTTGTGTAAAAATCGCTCAAATAAACCAACTCAGGATATCTACTTATATTTCTGGAATTTTGAGAGATTAGCGCTTTACTTAAAACACGAAACATTATGCGGTTTTTGTAGATTAGAAACGTAAATGTTTTTATGTCGTTTACAGTAGAAGATTAAAGTATTTTAGGATTCATTATATGACTCGTATTCGCTTAATAAGGTACGACATGTAGATTATCATTTTGTAGACGAATGTAGATTATCATTTTGAAAATTGAAGCGAATATATCTGAATAGTGTTAAAATTAAAGACAAACCTAACAAATTTGCATCATAGCTTGAAATTCTCCGTGCTGTAGGCAGAAAAAAAAACAGAATTTTGGAGTTTATATTTTGGTTTAATTGTTCTTGATTCCAAATGATTCCTCAGTTTAGATTGTTTGTATTGAGTGAGTCGTAACTTACACAATCGTATATATTTTTAAAATTTTGGAAAAATTGGCAATCCAGTTCTTAATGAAAAAGACCTTTATATACTATTACGCAGTTTTTTGTAGCAGCGGGTGCCAAATAAAAAAAAAAAAAAAAACATGGGTGAAAAACTAGCAAATTATAAGCTAAAACAAATGGAACCAAGCAGTGGAAGAACGTTTATATTTCCTTTGTAAGTGCAGTTGTCCTTGGGGGTCAACATAGTTGATTTTTGAAGTTTTACGGATGAAAATCATTGTCAAATTTAACCAATTAGTTTGCTTATTAATTTTCATGGTTCAATTGTGTACCACTGACAAATATGTGATGCTGCCCTGTAAAATTCATAATTTTGGAACAACCAAAAGAAACGTCTTAGAAAATTAGGAGTTTTAGGTATTAATTTAGCTTTAGTAGGTCCAAAGAGGCAGAAAATAATATCATATGCTATTCATTGACAATACGGCTGATAAAACCAAAGAGTTGCCTTATATACCAGTCTTTCATTTTGAATTGTCTTAACGGCTTTTTCAGTCACGAAAATGAATTTCTGTATTGTTTCCTTGATTTTTTTAGTATGAAATATGATTTTTTCTAGTATGAAATATTTCATGCTAGAAGTTATCGATATCATAGCCGGTGAAAGATTATTGAGAGCCTTATAGATTGTGAGCTGCTTTCATTCTTTCAAAAAACGCGTTAGTGCAATTCTTTAAAGATTCTTCAAACATATAGGAACGTCACGAGTCGGTTTATTTGAGCTAATTTTATAGATATATGTCGAATATGCTACGAAGCAATATTTTTTTTTTCGTTTTAAGTTTCAACTTCGCTCTTTGCTTCCATCGGATTTTTTTTTTTTTTATTATTTTTTTAATCTTTCTGGGTTTTTTTTATATACAAATTAAGTATGACAAAAATACCTTCAACACTTAGGCGAAGTTATAAAAAGAGAATGTCAGTTTTTGTTAAGATTAGGCGCTGAATGCAGGTTTTAGGTTCCACCTCTCAATCTTTCCCGCAAAATATGCGCAACTTTGTCATAATATTAAGGAGCTATCTAGCTTTATCCTTTATATACCTATCGTATTCTCTGATTTGGTTACCTATTATATCCTCTGATTTCGTTACCTAAGGCCAGTGTGATAAAAATGAACTCTGCTAAATGTAAACCCTCATAAGGGTCTATAGTTGGCGCAAAATTAAAATCTAAAAATTCACCAAAAAAAAGAAAAAAAAAACATGGAAAAACATGGATATGTCTGATTCAAATTCAAGTCAAGTCAGGTTAGTGCATTATTTCAGCACTATATTTAACTGTGCAGAAATAATGCATTAACTTATGTTCAATTTCAAACGATCCTATCTTATCCCTGAAGTAGAGACGTCATTTGAGGACGGACTAGAGAAGCGATGACTCCTTGGCTTTCAAGAAGTGGTGAGATAGCACTGGAAAGATACTAGAACAATTTCAGGAGATAGTATTCCTCATTGGTGCACGGTACGACTATTAGGCGGAGGTGGGAGTGGGTCAAAAGTGGAGTGAACTGTATTTTTTAAGGCACTGTTTTTTTAATTTTTGTAGGGGGGGGGGATCTTTGGATCGCTTTCAGGGGAACTGCTCTTCCTCCTCTTTGTGTAGGTGTGGTATGCGTCTTTGTCCCCTAGGTTTTGTGAAACTGTGTCCATTTTTTTAAACCCAATCATTATTGTAAGATAAAAGATATCAGAAACAATCCATTGTTGCGTTCAACTATCGTGCATTGGATATGAGATTCACCTGCACCGTTACATGGAACCAAAGAATTGGTTAATAGAAAAAACTTTTTAAAGTCTTGTCAATATTTTTTTTCGTTTAAGTTTCTTTTGTGAAATTTTGCTGTTTTGAGTTTTGAAAATTGGTTATTTAGGAGACTTTTTCCTATGTAGATTTTTTTTCGGTGTCTAGTTAAAAACACTGTGAGACAATTATCTAATGCCCATAGTTTTTACATAAAAGACTTTTTATTTTCCTTTATCTGCTGCCAACAAAAAAGGTTATTGCGCCAAGAATGTGAGCACTAGAAAAATTCCGATTATTTTTTGGACTAAGCATTTAAAATTGGAGGAATAAATGCTTTCACAAATAGCAATTTATTTTCCAGCATTGATTTTACAATATTGAAAATAAGGTAATTTTGTTGTCAGGGGACAACTCCCTGATCTTGGCTTGTTAGATATCGCGTGTAAGTCCCTTAATTTGCTAAGCCATTAGGCTTGTTGATTTTTACATTCGTGTATAGGAGAATATCTGATTTCTAAATTAATTATTTGTTTTGTCTTTTCTCCAGGGGAAACGGACTGGAAAATTATTGCCATTGATGTCAATGATCCCCTAGCTGAAAAATTGAATGGTAAGTCGTTCTTTTCTATAGATGTAAGCTTTTTTGAAAATACTTTGTCTCCTATCTACCTAAAACAAAAATCTTTCCCATTTCAGCCCTTATGGAACTTACAATCTATTAACTGATAAGTAACAAGTTATTTCGAATGACACGATGTGTTGTCGGAATATCGAATACAGCATTGAGACATAGACGATATCTCTGGGACAGCTTGGGGGATCTAGGTGAAACTTTCAGAGAGTGTCACGTGGGAGGCAAGTGGACCTCAACTTTGACTCAAGGGAGAGTTATAAAGCTTATCTAATTAGTATATCGATCTAAGAAACTATGTTGTTATTTTATCATCAAAGATATTTTTGACTTTTAATTGTTGGTTGTTCTCCTTTTTTTGTCAGGTAGAATGAATTCCCTTAATGACACTCAATAGCTCTATGGAATTCCATCCCAGCATGTTTCCTCGCTTAAAATCTCACTCAGAATCTTCCTATCCTCCTTAGAATTATTTTAAACTACCTTTTCTAAGTTATTGCACTGTGAATATTAAAAAAAGATGGCTCTAGCTAATTGTATGCTTCGAAAGACTGGAGTCCAGAGTCAAACATGTCTGGAGTCAAAGGATAAAGATCCTCTAGAGTCATTAATGGCGTATAGGGCGTCGAATTAACGTTTCAGTTGCTGGGTCTTTTTAGAAGGACAAGTAGCAAGGTGGTCTGGATTGAAAGGACATAAAATCTAGTATGTGTTTTTTGTTGGGGGGGGGGGGAATAAAAAGTGTCCACGTTAGTTCATTATGTTCACATTCTCATAGGTTAAGTAGAAAAAAATGGTGCCACAATTGGGTAAATTTAGTCGTTTAAGAGTTTAAAATTTACGTTTTTCATCCTCAATTTCCCCTCTAATAGGGGAGAAATTAACCGAAACGAGAACTGAATAATAATGTCATGAACATGTGCGGCTGCTCATTGATACCCTCTATTCAGGGTTTTTTTCCCTATAAGGGTGTCAATGAAATTAATCAATCGTGCGCAATGTGTATTTAGCGCCTTTTTTTCTTTTGTTTTATCGCAGTATATTCTTTTTTGAAAGGATTTGAGTTCAAGAAAGGTAGGTAGAAGGGTGCAAAATATTGTCGTTTCGAATGCCTTGTGAAAAATCAAATAGTTGATCACCATCGTGGAAAACGTGTCCTATAAAAAAAGTGAAGCTTGGATTAATAATTTATTTAGATAAGATACAAATTTGTTTTAGATAGAGTGTTCCTTAAAAAAGGTGGAACTTAATTAAATACAAACAAATAGCATGGTTTTGAAAACAAAACAGGTGCATATATGTTAGACAGATAAAGAAAGAGGGATACAGAGCGAATGACGAAGGACCATATAGTGGACCGGAGACTTCAGATGCTAAGAGAAGGACACATCGATGTATTATGCAACTATGCTATGAATATGCCTTTAGACATTTCTTTTCCAAGGCCAAAATGAAAAAAAAGGATATAAATCTGTTGTCAAAGATTTTCCACACGGAAATTAAGCCTTGACCTAGGCGAAAGCCCTACCAAGTGGTTCGAGTTTATTAAACACAAATTTGACTCTAATTTTTCCAAGGTAATTTTTGTATTTGACTTAAGAAACTGGTTACTAATATCTACAAATTAAAAATTAGTTGATCAAATTGGAATATACATAGTGCGTAAGTTTGTTTTTTCTTTCTCTTTTTAAAGTAAAATTTAAAGTATAGTAATTTTTTTCAGATATTGATGATGTTGAGAAGCATATGCCAGGTTTTTTAAAAGCCACCGTTGAATGGTTTAGGGTATATAAGATTCCGGATGGGAAACCTGCAAATCAGTTTGCTTTTGACGCCGAAGCAAAGAACAAAGATTTTGCTCACGAAGTCATTCACGAGACTCATATTTTTTGGAAACAGCTTATTCATAATCAGGCCCAATGCCCTAATTTGGAACGGTGAGTTTTTTTATGTCAAGTAACAGGAAATATCACTATGAGTTTTGCCACCCTTAATCAAAATGTAAACTGTAGAGTCTAAGACGGGAGGGGGAGGGTATTGACTTAATAGTTTTACAAGATTGAAGGTTCAAATTTTTTGGATTTTTGCGAAAATTTTGTAGTAGTCAATTTGTATTTTAAACATCGTTCGGGACAAAGTAATTTCTATTTTCTTTTTCAGTGACTAGACTTTATTCTACTTTTGATTGGAGAAAAATAGCGTTTAACCCATTTTGGATGTCACGAGTCAATACGACCCCATTTGCTTTGGAATAATTAACATATAAAGATTTTTTGGCACATTAGGGTACACTTTGTCATGGACCTGTGGTTTTAACTTTCAAGTCGTCAGGGGAAAAAGTTATTTTGCCCTTTTCAGGGCCTCATTTGGAGACGGACCATTATTTTTTGGGGGGGGGATCTATTAAGTACTTTTGGAGCCTCTAGCTACCAAGATCGGTAAATGTGGGCACCGCACTTCAACATATATTAAGAATTCACCTAAAACTCTGTCCATTTGAATGCCAAAACGTCCTTAGCCTTTGATTTCCGGTCTCATATGGGCAAAACAAAACCGGGTGAAGAAATAACCTGCAGCAGTATAGAGAAAACAAACTCAATTTTAATTACCAGATTATAACACAAACTCAACTTGAACAGACTATGAACTGAACTCAAAACACCAAAGTGAAAAAAAGGTACATTCGCCTCTTTACGTGGACCAGGAGATACGGACCAATCAGCGAAAAAATGAATAGCTGGTGTGTTCGCCATAAGAGGTGGTTTCGGTTTGCCTCTGCTTTAGCTCTTCTACAACACGGTTGGTTATGTTTTCGGTAGCACTCCTTCTCCCAAGGAGCACTGCTGCATTCCTTTACTTATTTTTTAATGATATTATGTAACCCAGATAAGGCTTTTCACCCGGTGATATGAGAGAAACGTGATCTCCAAGACCCGTTGAAGGTGTTTCAAAACTGCCCTCAGGAGGGTTCACCCGCCATCTAATTTCAACTCTTCTAAATACGAGGTTTGGCTATAAAATAAGAGAGTCTGATGCTTCTGGAAAGAAATACGCACTCGCCAAAAAAGAACGACCGAAAGTTGTGTAGCGTGAAGCCTTTTCGCTCAAATGAAACACCTCCCAAGTCTGTAAACAAATAAATCTGCCCCTCGCCTTCCTTTGGTTAAGAGCTGATGTTTTGTTTTACCGGAAAAATGATAAATGTAATAATAGACCAACGAATGGTGGTGAAATTTCATATGACGTTTTAAAGGACGCCACAAACGTCACACGACGTTTTATTTCAAAGAGTTATAACATATGACGAATCTTGGTTTTTCACTTATGATCCTGAAATTAAGCGCCAGTCCATGTACTAAAAAGACCCATCTTCACCGAGAGCTGCAAAGGCTCAAATGAGCAAATCGAGGTTCAAAGCGATGATGGTTGTTTTTAGTCATGCGATTGTGTACCTTCACTGGGTTCCAGAAGGTCAAACTTTTAACCAACATTACTTCCTTAAGCTTCAACTCCGTGAAAGAATAAGAAAGAAACGACCCGAATTGTGGCTCCGTCAAGACAATGTGCTGGCCCAAATATCTTCTAGTTTTGTCCAGTACTTCACTGATGATATTTTTTTTTTTATTAAACATGGCTATTGTATCTCGGGTTTACTTGGCAATGGCCTTGACCAATATACAGCTATCTATCAAGAGAAAACAAATATTAGCTAAAGAAGATTATTTGCTCTACTAATATCTACAAATTAAATCTTTAATGTACGGCCTCCTTAAAATATGTGCTATTAAAGACTGGACATGCCATCGGTATTCTCTCGGCTGTGCCTGGTCTCGTTTTCATTTTGAAATAGTATTCTTGGAGGCTTAATGCCTGCCATGCAAAACGTCTGTTATCTGGTTTCATGACATTTAACCATCTTAATGAGTTATGGTCCGTTATAATTTTTAATGTGCACCTATAAATATAATAATCAACTTTTCGAACTGCATACACAATTGCCAATTACTCTTTTTAACGATACTATGATTTTGTCCTGTGTCCGGTAATTCTCTAGAAATCTAAACTGAAGAATAGAAGTTCGAAACCGACAAGAAAAATGTTTGCGCTTTTTTTAGCTGTATTTTCGGGGGAATCGTGCCCCAAAGTAAAACTGTTTTGGTTACAGACATGCTCGTTTTAGTTTCAAGTTGTTTTAGAAAAATATTTCTACCCTTTTTTATTTGTTTTGTGCATTAGGGTCCTATTGGCCTAGAAACTTACAGGTGGAAACTATTAAAAAAATTATTTTTTGGCCTTTGTTCGGTCATATTTTCAGGGAGAATAATTTTTTTTCATTTCTCTTTCTATGTTAGAATCTTTTTATCCCAATAACTATAGGTTCGGCAAGATCGGGAAAAAAGGTTTGTGGCTCTTTTTCTTATGCCTGCACCCCCGAAAAATTCGCTGTGTGCATTACATTCTTCTTGGCCCAAGGACACTACGGTTGTAAGTTTCAAACTGATCAAAGATGAAAGTATTTTGGCTTATTATCTTCGTTACCAACGTTATCATTTTCTTTGTCGCCACCTTTGCTATCGTTGTCATGTTAAACGTCTCCGACGATGTTGCCGGAATCATTATGGCGACCATTATCATCAACATATAATGCCTTCAAAATACATCTTCAAAGGGTGGCTAATCTATAGTTTCATCCTCCCTCCATCTGTCAGGACGAAAGATATTTTATGACTTGTTGTTTCCATGGTGATTAATTCACCATGGAGACAAAAAATTTGATCTTATTATGATTTGTTTGACAATTGGGTTTGTTATGGACTCCGTTTTACTGGGTAGAGTTTTGTAATAGTCGAGTTTTGCTGGAATAAAATTTGCATGGTTTGGATTTACTGGGTTGGAAACCACAAGGAAATATCCATCGTTAGGATATTTATTAGAAAAATTCTGAATTCGTTAAGAAAAAATTGTGTAGGTAAATATTTCTGTTCTCTGTCATGTTCAAACACTTCTAAGTTTTCATTTGGTGTCACCAAAATTTAAATTTCAGGACCATCCTTGGGTCCCTTATGGAAAAATGTTGGAATAGAGTATTGTTCCTGGGGAGGTCCGAAATTCAATTTTGTGCCACATTTTTTTCTGGGAAGGGGGAGGTGCCTCGGACTAATCTGAGAGGGACCTCCTCTCTTGTGCAGGTATGTTTTAAGTTGTTTGAATCTTCATCTTCAGAATGGCAATTATAAAAAAAATGAAAGAAAAATCTCATAATTCCCTTGGGTTTACTCTTCTCAACTTATATCAGAAATCCATCGTATTTCTCAGAGTTAGGTGGTCTTTATAATTGTTATAAGCGCGGTAAAATCATAATCAAAAGTAAGGCATTAAATTTTAGTCACTTAACAGGGGGAATGCATATTTAGAAATACTTTTCTCGAATTAATTCATTAGTTGAATAGCCATGACTAATGGTCATATAAAGTGAGTCATGCATAAATTATGTTTTGTTTTTATTGTCTTTTCTTCAGTCAATATTTAATATTCATCGCGTTATTTATTTTTGTATACTACACGATTCTTTCCAGGACATGTGTCAACGTAGAAACTAGTCAATTCAAGGTCGATGGAGTCAAAGTAGCTGAGATCGTATCTACATTGCCGACAAAGCAGGCACCTGCTCTCCTTTCACCTGAAGGTAAAATGGGTATTAATAAATGAAATTCTAAATTTCAACGGAATTACCAAAAAATATTCTGGCTGTTGGATGCTGAATCATTAAAAAAAAAAGACTTAACCTTGTTTATGGTGAAATGTATTCATGTGCATTGTTCACCGTCAACCACAAGAAATTGCATAAAATCCTGGAAATTTTTTTCAGCCTTAGTCTGGCCTTTAAATTTGATCCAACTTTTTTTTACATACTTCTCAGCGGAAAAAAAAGGAGAATTATAGCCACTATTAAAAGAAGTGAATTTAAATTTGTTAAAAGAAAAAAGGAGTTTTACGTTCCAAGATTGTGATGTAATCAGTTATTAGACAGTACACAAGCTTATCTAGCTAGAATCGTAGAAAATGACAAACGGACTAGATTTCTTTTTTTATTGGAATTATAAGATGTTCAACTGTTATTTTGTTGGATTGTTTATGAACTAAAATATTTACTTAAAAATGTTCGAAGTACAAGGAATAATAAACATTGGTTTTTTGTTCTGGTAAAAAACTAAGAAATTGAATTTCAGATTTTTGAAGCTCAAAAAGCCAGTTGCATTACAATTTAGGACTCTTTTCTTAAACACGAATAAAACTGTAATTTCAAGCTGCAGTATACCTAGCGAGGAGGAGGGTCTTTTTGACTATTCCTGGCGGGAGGGGGCTCTTAACAGTACTTGTTTTTCTTTTTTTCGTGATGTATTTAAAACCACTGTTCTTTCTCATCTTTTTTCCTACAATGTAATTTGATGATAGTCAAAACATGAATACATGAATTACACTTTATATATATATATATATATATATATATATATATATATATATATATATATATATATATATATATATATATATATATATATATTTATATATTTATATATATATATATATATATATATATATATATATATATATATATATATATATATATATATATATATATATATATATATTTATATATAGTTTTATATAGTTTTATGGTTTTGTCATACTCAACGCGCAACTACTGATTAGGGTTACACCCTATATATTTTGTCCCTACATCGGACCTCTTTATCTACCATTATTTTCTTTTTAAGGAGAGGGGGCGAACAGCAGGCCTGTTAGGGACCTCACAACTCGTCTCGATGGCTCTAAGCTGTACTTATGTTTGTACAGACCAATTTCTCAATCCGCAATCCTTCTAAATATTGCAATCTGCTTAAGACGACATGCTTGCCCTTTTGCAAAAAGTTTCTTACCTAAATAGATAACCGCTTTATCGACTGTACATCTTTACATTTTTTATGCACTGAACATACTCAACCGAGAATTAATCGAAATTGTCACCTGACATTACATTTCTGTTTTTTTTTCTTTCTTTTTTTTTGCTTTTTTATTGCCTGTCTTCATTACTATGGTTCCCATATCCCTCTGCTTAAATTTTCACTTTTTAACTTGACCATGCAAAAAAGTGATTTTCCTTTGTATTCAAGCCAGAGAACTAAGTTTCTGGAAGACGTTTCCTGTCATGACAATTCCAGTTATATACTTTTTGTTTCGGTCGGACGCGATTTTTTTAAAGGAATTTCAGGCTATTCTTCGAAATTCTCTTGATTTTTTTTAAAATATTGTTTTACTACTAAGTGTAATTTAGATAATAGTTACCATTCCTGAATCACCTAGAAGTGACATTTTTTTCTCACTTACCAGTTTCTTTAAACGCATTTTTTAGTTTTGAGTACTATGGGCCATGGTTCCTCCTTTACTAGGCTGCAGCTGTCGCTGGAACAATGATCATCGAGGTACTAATTGCCGCCAAAGAATGTTTGGACCGAGCTTTAGTTGTAATATTTGAAAAAAACTACGTTTTCGAAAGAGTTAAAGAGGCTGAGTCACAAGTTCGAACCTTAAAACGTACAGGGATTAGGAGGTACAGTTGGGGGGCTGCCGCCCCCCCAAACTCCCTGCTTTTGCAGCCTCTTTTGTTAATATTTTTATTTTGGGGGTCTGCCCCCCACCGAAACCCCCACTTTTTCCCTTGCAAAGAAATGCTTTGCAACACGAACGAAGTCTACTTGAATTTTTTACCGTAAGAACATCCTAATGCATCTCTTTGATCAGAAACAGCACTGAGCCTGGTTGCTGGATTTTGTACAGGAGATTTTTCCCTCACCGATAACAAGCTATAATGTGATGAACTTAACAATTTTGAACAGAAAAAACAGGGAACAGAAGAAGGGCTCAGCATAAACAAGCAGTTTAGGTTCAGGTTCATCTATTTTTCCATCATGCATAATCACACTGAATACATAACTATACCTGGCACAGAGACAAGTTTGTAGTTATAACTGTAACAGACTGAGTTGTCATTGCCAAATTCTCTGAAGATTTAAAAAAAATGCCATTGAAACAGTTTCATTCGTGTTGGTACGACCAACTGATTGCAGGCTACAGTACTTAAAAAATCTTAACAAAAGAGGCTGCGAAAGCGGGGAGTTTGGGGGGGGGCGGCAGCCCCCAACTGTACCTCCTAATCTCCGTACGTTTTAAGGTTCGAACTTGTGACTCAGCCTCTTTAACTCTTTAGAAAACGTAGTTTTTTCAAATAATTCCTGCACGTTTTCGTACAGTTTATTACTTATTATTGCTTGACTAAATGTTAGCTGATCGTGTCAGGAGTTAAAGTTGGGGGGCTGCCGCCCCCAAACCCCCGCTTTTGAAGATTCTTGTGTTAAGGCTTTTAATTCCTGAATACTCAAATCAAATGCACAGTAAGATTTTCTTTTTTCAACTTTTGTTCGAGCATGCGGGTATACGGCATGTTATCAAAAGCAGTGGAGACTTACCTGTAAGCTGAAGGCCGACTGTGATATTCTTCTGGAGACGCCTGTTGAGCCGAAGGATTTAATAGATTGGATTTAAAAAAGAAACTGAGTTTATGTTTTAAACTTTAAATTTAAGAGATACTACTTTAAATTCAATATATTAAAAATTTACTCGACGGGGAATCGAACCCGGGTCTTCCGCATGACAGACAGGAATAGTGACCACTGTACTATCAGATACTCTTGTTTAGTTATTTTTATTGGCTCGGCAACATAAAAAAACCAACGTTTTTTTTTTTAAAATTCTCTGCAATCTATTTTCGACGCAAGCAAATACAAAGTAAGATTTTCGTTTTTCGACAAAAAAAAACTTCTGGGAAAAAGCTGGAATTTTTGGAAGCTTGCAGTCTGTCTTGTCAGATTAAGAGGACTATTTTGATCTAATTTAATAATGAAATACTATGCTTTTAGGAATTTCAAAAATTAACATGGGCTCTTATGGGAAAACGAGGTTTTTCGTAAATTTAAATTCGGAGGATAATTTTTTCGGTCTGAAAATATCAAAAGGCCCTAGCAGGTCGAATTCCGGTTCGAATGAGTCCTCATTCACCCGGATCCATCGCCAACTGTGGCCTGTAGGCGTGGCTGATAAAAAAAAATTTGATGAACATTAAGTGGCTATATTTGGTTTTTAGAAAACAGGGAAGGAGTGAAATTTTGAGGATAAGCTCCCAGGGCCTAGGAACGCTTACCCTCTAAATTTCAACCCCATCGGACAAATTTAACGGGGGGCTCTGGTGGATGGGTCGAAACATCCGGCCCACTTTCCTCCATGACGATGAAGTCGGAGGGGGGGGGGTGAAATTTCGCATGTTGCTTAGTTTTAGCTTACGCTAAAAAATGCGATCACTGCCGTCTCTCTGCGACCGCTAGGACCGGAAATCGCTTAACATTGTGGTGGGTCGCCTCTTTAAAGAGGCACAAGTGTGCCTCCTTGATAAATGCTGGTTCACAAAGGAACAAGATTTTGCATTTAGGTCCGTGAAATTGAGACTGCCAACTGGTTTCCGTTCTGTTTCATACATAGTTCATTTAAACGCCTTTTCATTACGGTTTATTAGAGTTAACTTATCCACAGTCAGCTTTAAGATAAAAGGGAGTGTTGGTCTTACTTATGGAGTCGTAATTTCATAAATTTTTTTTCGCAATAATATGATAATGTAGAGGATGGATTGACTAATTTTTGGAAAGTAGTTTGCGAAGTTTGGTAGAAGAGAGTAAAGTTTTTGAGTATTGTATTTTATGATAGCTGTATTTACGTATACAGCTGAAATAATACCAAACAAGTGAAATACCTTGTTTGGTTTACTCACGAATAAATACTTACTTACTTACTGTATTTACGTAGTAATATATTACACACAGGAAAAATTTGTCGGTTTTTTCTTATCTGAAACCTAGTAAAAAAACAAACCATTTTTTTTTTTTAATCTATCGCTCTATACTAGGACTAGTGCTGGAAAAAGGACACACAGTTAAACAGGTTGAAATTTGACTTCCTCTTATTTTCAGGGGGTGGGGGGGGGGGTCCGATAACCTTTGTTGAAGGGTTTTCAGCTATGGCGGTTCCACCAGTTTCGATGGTTGAGATGAATATGTCTCCACTGTTTTCTTCTGAAAACTGCTGTTTTACTTTAACACTGTCAAAACGAAGTTATAAAAGGCATGGAGATAAAAGCAGTAGCTTTCGAATGGGACATAAAATAGCTCTCTCCGATGTTTCGGTGCCATGGTTACGCCAGAGAAAAAAAAAAGAAGACAAATCAGTGATTCTCAAGCTATATGTGATTTCCTTCAGCTTTTGAGACGGAAGGCTAGTTTTCGACCATGGTGACTTCTATGGTGTGCAGTGATTCCAATGGTGATTCCAAAGGGGATTCGATTCGCCCTCGTTTTCAGGGGGTTTTGAAGCTTTCTGAAATTTCCACAAGTTTGTTTTCGTCATTACTTTTTGCATTTAATTTTGACATGGATAATAGTTAGCATTTGTGAATCACTGTCTAAGGGCGATTCTTTTATATTCGAGAATCTATTTAGAAACGCGCCTTTCAATCTTTGCTTACTGTGGAATGTGGTTCGCGGTTTACTAGGTAGCCCCTATTGCTACAACCATGATTATTAAACTCCAATCTAAGTAGTGATATGGGTTGAAGACTAGGCAAAATCAAAAGCTTGGATCCTAGTGTTTGCTTACTTTTCCTTTAAGCAATTTTTTTTTTGGGGGGGGGCTGAAACTACTATAGAAATGATAAAGGTTGGGCAGCTTGGTGGCAACTGAGTTTGCTGATGTTCTACAAAAACCTTGAGAAAAAATACAAACGTACTTTTTATTTAAATTGTAACCACCTAGGTAAAGGGTATCTAATATTTTGTAAGATAATTATTGTTAATTATCTTCAATAAAAATGTCTCGAACAAACGGGAAGGGTTTTTTACTTGTCAAATAACGTGGGACAGGAAATAGCTGAATGTAATTGTATTCTATGTATGAATGTAGGAAATACCTTGGGAGCTTAAAAGTATTTTAACACAATAGTAATGTACATATAGGTTATATTTAAACTTTTTAAAACGAATATAGGCTTTACTTTTTATACATTGAAGTTTCTTGGTCGTAATTTCATTCTTTTTTTGGGCATTCAGCGTTGTAAATGACTTATTTTCGTACCATTTTTCTGAATTCATTTTTCCAATGCACTAGGTCACATTGATAATGTTTCCTTGAACACCGGGCTCTTTTGAGAATCTCTATGCTTTGTTGTAACTTTTAATTCACTGTATTTATTAGTCTTTCTTTTTTAGTTGATAAATGGCACTACGTACACCTTCAGAAATCGTGATGCAGATCATCAGTTAAATGTTTCCTTGCTGGTTTTTGAACTATGCACTCAATAAACTATTCTCAAATGCTTTTATTTTTTCTTTTTCATATCTTCAAGCAAAAAATCTCCTTGTACGGTATCCTGGAAACCAGGAGAAACATATTTTTTCATTCGCTGCAGCCAATAAGTCGTAAGGTAAAACGGATTAAAGTAAAGTAAAAAGAAAGTATGACGGTGCTAGACCCTTAAGGTCCAAACCGGCGGTGCTGATCTCCGTTTCGTGACCCTTCAGCCAGGAAGTTCAGCCAGGGAGCCAGGATGGGGCCAACCATCCTGTTAACGGATTGTTAATGGTAAAACGGATTAACAGGTTTTGAATGTTCCGGTTCAGCCTGAAAGAAGCATGGACTATGCAAGGGTTTAGAGGGTCTTAGATGGGACAGGTACTTTATCGACAAATAAACAACAGCCGAAAAATTCTCTGGTTTTCAAAAGGTTTCAGTTGATGAAATTTCAGTTTTTCTTTTTGAATTATTCTAAACTTAATGTCAAACTAAAAAGGTCACGATAAAAAAAATTCGTAAAGAGCTTTAACTAGACAGCGAAATACAATTTTGTATTCACCAGTTGATAGCAACCATGGTCTAGTGGCTTTGTGTGGAATTGACGCTCTGAATAAGCACGAGGAGCAGTTTCTTAAATGTTATTTTGTAATTGACAAATAAAAGACACGAGACTTCAATTTCAAGGAATTCTACCGTCATCTAGAGTCTCATATGAACAGCAAGGTTTTAATTTTCAGGTGTTGCAACAAATTGATAATATTAAGCGGATTCAAGACCCAAGCACCTTAAATATGTGATAACTTTGTAGAATACAACTGTCAGCTTTCCTTTTTCTGTGTTCTATTACTCCAGTAACTATAAAAGGTGGTCAAATCAGTAGCCTAAAGTGATAATAATAATAACCAAAATGATGGAATAATCACTGAAATCTTTTGCTTGAAAATGTGGGCTTTGGGAAGGCGTTTTTACAACGTGTTATTTTAAGCCTACTTTTATAAAGCTCTAAAAAAAACCCTAATGCCTTTCTCTTCCTTAAGTAAATGTATACACTTGAGTCAAGGATGAAATATTACTCAGGTTTCAAACAGTTCATGGTAACGAACTGGAAGAAAAACGAAAACCGCGCTAATAGTAAAATAATAAAACCTCAAAACAAAGAATTGTGGTTACATTAAATGCATCTAAAGGATCTGCTTTTTCATGGTCATTACAAACATATACAATTTATTAATTTCAAAGTTATATAGTAGACGCTACCAGCCAGAAAAAATTTGCAATATTTTAGAAAAAAAGGAAAATCCAAAAGAAGGGGCTAAACTTCATAAAAATCACCCCATCAAATTTAGCGTATTCAGCGTAGCTAAAAAACTTGTCTATAAAATCAAAATTCGCACTAAAGTGTCACTTATGCAGTCTGTTCGTAGTTTCTTGAATTGGAAAACGTTTAATTTTAAAGAATAGATTTTGTAATTGACCAGAGTTATGATTAACGACATAATTTTTTGAAATTAGAAAAAATTGAATCTTATTTCAGCAGTTTTCCAATCTGTAAGATGAATCTGCCAAAAGATGCAAGACATAGTATATGTAGGCAATAATTAGGAAAAATTAGTGTTTATACAAGCTATTCAAACCCATTTCTTTTCATTTCCTTTTTTGGCTTCTGCAGTACAAGCGTGACGTTAAAATCAAGGTGTAACTCATTTTGTTCATAAATCTTGGTTGTTTTCAATTATTGACTGGTAAATAGGCTGTTTCATTCAAAACCAAAAATAGATTGTTTTGTAATGCAGTAATTATGTTTTTTTTTTAGTGTTATAAAACCTAGCTAATATAGGAGCAGTATAAATTGAAAATACAAATTGTTTGACGTTAAGTTTTCAGCAATTGGCTAATTTTATCCCATTTCCTAGATTTTTTTTTCTTCTCTTTTTTGCAAATATTTTCCTTTTGAGAAGAACTTTCATGTAATTCAAAACACGATTAAAGTAACATTTTAAGGATTGAAATTCATAAATGTTTCCCAAAATTATAATTGGTTACCCACCATTCATTTTCATCTATTTTAGTCTGATGCACAATAAACAATAACGTAAAAATAACGTAAAATAACGTGATAAAACTCGCGGTTAAAGTGTATCTTAGTAGTTATTAATCAAAATTTGATTTTGTGGTAAGGGTAACACACCCATACCGCACTTTAAATAAATACGACACTGAAGACTTAAACTAAAAAAAATTTTAGTCGATGAGGTTTTGACACTCTTTCCGTTTCCGAAAGAGCAATGCACAGTGGTACTTCTACTGTATTGCTCTTGTTTCAAAAACTAGAGCTATTACAGTCATTATCGAATGTCAACTCCAAATACAAATTCTGTTGGTCTTAAAATAGGTGATTGATCCCGGGATGTTTGCTTTGCTTTGGTTTTCACTTTCTTTTGGATGGATAAATAATTAACGGGCTGTTGTAATGAACTTTGCTGCACTTCTGAGCATACCATTTGTGATTTATTAGATCGGTTTTTCGTTGATGATAAAGAAATTCCTCTTCCAGTTCTTGTTTTTGGCTTAGTATCCTTTGTTTTTTTTCTGAAAAGGAAATTTTTCATAAGATATAACTTGGAACTGTTGTTTGGGTTTCGCTGGAACTTTATATAAACTGCATAAGTTGCAGCGTTCTTCTTTTTCATCTATAAGCTCAAGGTCAAAGTTTATGGGAACATTGAGTCAATTGAGAGATATTAAGGTTCTTTCCAAGATTAATTAGGGACATTTTTGGAAGCAGGAAATAAGCAGATATGGAACCGTCGGCATATGCTTCGTAAGCTAACACCTTTGATTTGCAAGCTACCCGTGTGACGGATAATTTTTGTGTTTGACTTGTTTTCAGGTCTGCAGCAAAAACATTTGATATTCTCTGTCGATGTTTACCTTGTTTTTATTTTAACGTAAGAAAATGTTGTCCGTTTTTTTATTCTGTCACAGGGAAATTCCTTATTGCCAACAATCGTAAAGTTGAAAGGAAAACAGCTATCACTTTAATTTCCTACTATCCTCTTCGTTCTGATGTGCGGATGCGAATTTTGGGCGTTGATTAAGCACCTGGAAAAGCGAATCTAGGGGTTTGAGAACATCTGTCTTCGGCGCATCCTTGGTATCCAGTGGACTTATAAGATCATTAACGCGTTTATACATAAAAAGACAAAACAGCCACTCGTGATCGATAGAATTATGACTAACCGATGGCGTTATTGGGGCCACATGGTGGGGATGGGTGAGGGCCGCCTACCCTATGATGTTTGGTGTTTGGTTCTTCCCGGCATCAGAAGACGCGGGTGACAGAAGGCAGTTACAATGGCTGATTATTGCCCATAGTTATGATGGTTTGATAAGGTTGCGAAATTGGAAGAGCTACAGTTACGACATATTAAGTGATCTCTTAAAGGGCAAAAGTTAGGTTGAAAAATATGGTACACAATGTATTCGAGAAAAATGATTAAGCCACCAGGAACGAGCATTGTAACATCAGCATATCTAGAGTCAGTTACGGGTTGAACGGTAGATTCTTGGTTTTACCAAATTAGAAAAATTTGAAGAGGTGGCGCCCTGGAGGATGTTGCATTGAAGGTAAAGGTTTGGAAGTGGTTAGTAATTGCATTCCAAGAAAGGTTTGAGAGGCCAAGTGAATCAGATATGGCAACAAAAAGGAAACAGTAAGCGTTTAAGAAAACATGGTCGGGTGGAAAAGACTTGGGGAGAATCTATTGTTTTTTTTTTCGGGGAGGGGGATGTAAAAGAGAGATTCTAAAGCGATCTATTGAATGAAAGGATGACGGTTTACCCTTTGGAGAAAGAATTAATATATCAGGACTTTTAAAGCAACTTAAGGTTCAGAATTTAGATGTATGCGTAGTGTGTAAGTTCATTCCCAGTTTGTGGGTATATGAATGAAAGTATGTTTCAATTGATATGTACTAAGTGAAAAACACTGAAATATTTAAGAAATAACATCGGTGGTTTTGAGAAATCCAATGATGAGCAGTGTGATTGAGAATGAATGATATACTAGTATATGGCTGCCGGGGTTCCCCATGGTAAGGAATCCCCTTAGGGGATTTCTCAGGGTAATTATGGAGCACATTGAAGATTTTAGGGCATTATATGCCAGTTTCATTTAAATCTATTCATGCTGGTGAAACATTCGTTTATTTGTCATTATTTGTGTTAGTTACCATAGCTCAATAGCTTTTATTTGCAACAATATAATATTATATATATTTTCTTAAATATTTGTGAATATAAAAAAATGTATGCACTCACAACCCTTTCATACCTCAATAATAAATTTTCACTTATAATGGTAATTTCAGTGGTGTTCCGCATAAATTTTAATAATTTAAAAAAACGGAAAGTAACTTCATTTCTCAAAAGTAAGAAGTTAAAAACTTCTAAGTATCTTGACCACCTCTTCCTCCTGCCGCACAGATTGGATGTTGGTCCAAGGTTCTCCAGAGAATGAAGTATAAATCTTATTTTGACGAAATGCTATAATGGTGTTTGATTTTTGTCAACGCACTTTCGACACTTTTAATATTACTTGTAGGCCTACAAGTTACTAAAAATTATTGCAAATTAACTTAATATTTGGTTCCATTACCGCTGAAAACAATCTTATCTTCCAAAAAAGGCTATTTTTTCAAAATATAGATGTTATGTACGTTTTGAGTTGACAGCAATCAGGAAAAAGTTAGGTTTTGCTGAGATTTTCATTCGATCTTGTTTTTTTTTTTTTCTGGTTTATGCAGAAGAGCGGAGATTTTGCTGTTTCTTTTTGTTTTGTGTAATCTTCATTGTTTATATGTTTGCATTTTCAATAATACAAAAACGAATAGGCAGCCTTGTCCCCTTAATTATTTCAGGTAATCTTCAAATTATAAATTTTAAAAAAGTATAAAAGTAAAACTCACTGTGGTCGTCTTTCCACTGACGCGGTCCTTGATGGTCTTAAAGAGCGAGGAGCGTGAGACCCAAAAATTGGGCAAAAAATTTAAGCATCTATAACAGAAAAAAACAAATAAGTCGCAACACAAGCATCGATTCAAAATTGACCCTTTTGCTTAGTATAATCCCGGGTGTAAAAAGTCAAAGTACATCCACTGCAAAAACAAGTTTAGGCCATTTTAGACCTTGGAGTTACACTTTCTCATGGGAAAAAAATATAAAGTTACAATGTGTTGCAAATGCGGCAAACAAGAGACTCTATCAATGTATAGGCCTACGAAAATCAGCAGGCGATTTGTTTTACAGATTTTATTGATCTTACCAAACATTATTACGTTGTGATTTTCAGAACGACTGGGTTCTTCCTATATTTCGCTTCAAAAAATTCCGCCGTTTGACTGATAATTAATCACAAAATTATCTTGTATCCGAATATACTCTAAAGATTAAATCGGTAGAGATATGGCTTGGCGACTAGGCAAAATATGCTTATTGAACGGCATCATCTGATAATCAGCAACGATTTAAAAACTAATGTTAACGGTATACAGACCTGGGCCAGGCTCTAGAACAGATCTGTTGACCAATCCTTGACTCTAATTGGCCTTAAAACTACGTTTGAAACTCGACCAAAGCTTGGCTTTACTGACAGTGGTTGTGCTTAATCCTACTTCTCTCCACAACCACGGACATCGTGTATCAACTGATATAGAATTTCAAGTAACTGAAGTGGGGTACTCACAGTGCAACACAACACAGAGACTAAAACGCAACCTGAGTTTTCGGAAACGGAAACTTATTCCGAGAAAGTCTTTTGATTAAAGATTTTAAATATTCCTTTTCGAACGTTCCATAGTCCAGGTAATAAAATTATATCTGTTCTTTTGCCGTTAATGATAGCGAAAGCAAAGAAGTGGGATAGGATAACTTCGATAGTAGAATAATTTCGCTTTCAGGAAAATTGCTGACGAGTAATTTAGGATATAATTGAATTTTCTCTTATGAAGCAACTGAGGGCCGTACAGTTTCCACACAGATCATCTGAAAGAGCGAAAAGAATATTCTAAAGAGCCGAAGACCTGCAAAATTGTGATTTCTTACGGAATTGGATGATTTAACTCTCAGGTCGTGAATTGCTTAAGAAAAATTTCAAATAAACAAACAGAAAATTTGTTGTTCTGAACATCTTCTATAACTCCGAATGCTAGATGAAAATCTTTTAGGAGACTTCATTCTTTATAGAGAAAATGTATGCCAATTGGTTACCCTCGAATTATATTGACCAATATTCGATGGTAGTTGCAGTTAAAAAGGTAAGATTTTTTTTTACACTCTGGGTCAAAGAATCCCACCTCCTTCCACGAGTAATAAAAATTTTACACGTGCTATTTATATCACTTTAAAAAAATTGAAAATATTGGACATGAAATTTACTATATGTCTATTTAGATCGTTAACATCAGATCTTTATGGAAACTGCAAGACATATTAAATTAATTATTATAATACAAATTATTTTGGTTTACTAATTTTTCTATGGCAGTTCGTTTCCTCTGATACTATTAATTTGTTATTACTTTTTGAAAGTATTATTGGAATTATTTTTATTATTTCACCTCATTCCAGGAGCAGAAGGGTTAGGGAGAAAATGTAGCAGTGAACACAACAAAATGCCTGTTGTACCTGTGGTTATTTGCCTATTTTGATTTTTACTATTTTTACTTTGAGCTTTTCACAATATCTTTTGCCAAACCTGGTTGAAGGTTTCTAGGACGTCAAAAGGAAGTACCAAAGTAGCCTTCTATCATGCCTTGAGCCAGAAGCTACAATCTACTCCTTTTACTAAGCTATAAGGCGGTATAATGCTTATCGTTTCAGATATAGTCCATGCCTAAATCATGGAAAGGATTAAATAAGTTTTTTTCACCTTTTTATCTTGATAAATCTATTTTGGACTTTTAAACACTTGCACTAATACTCAACATATCACAAATAAACAATAATATGTTAGCGAAATTCTCTACTCTCGGGGGATATTTAATCGCATTACAGGATTTATTAGAATAGTGACCAGGTAAAAGTATTTGTGCGAAATACATTTTAAAGACGTCAAACACACCAACCTGGTCTGAATGGCTGTACCTTTTTCTTCGATTTTCTTAATCCCGTCAAACTCCGTGTGGTCTTACGAGGATTTATGTCGTCATTTTTCGTTATCATACTTATAAGATCATCATCCTTGCCCTGAAATAGAAAAGCAAATACTTGGAGGTTATGGTAGTTATCGCCTGTCTCTATTGCTTTTTTTCCCCTCTTACTCTCTTTGCACTTTTCCCTTCTGAATGCCTTCATTTCTGCTTTTTTATTCCCTATTTTTCTATCAAACTTTCTTTTTTCCTCTATTCAGCCTACACGTGCTCTAATAGCCTGAGTGATACAAAATATTATACTATTTTTATGCACAACTCCATAAAATGATCTTACCGCACTTATTATTTTTAATCCAGCAACACTGAGAGAATCACCAGAGCTGTCCAAATCCACGTTTGTAACATCTGAGCATGAAAAAAATATATATATAAATATACATAGGCGGTAGTTTTTTTTATTAGTACACATGATGAGAAAAGGTCTTCTGGGAGGCAAATGTTTTGTTTGCTTTTATTTGAGACCAATTTAAAAAATAAAAAGGAAAAAGAAGTGTTTGAAACAAAAGTAAAGAGAAAATCCTAACTTATTAAATCTTAACTTTATTAAATCCAAACTATTTGTCAAAACATTGACAAAAAAGTAAATAAAATCACCACAATAATCCAGATAACTGGAAAGAACGAATGAAAGTAGACTGTTTGTTTTTATTTATAAAAAAATATAGAAGAACAAATACAGAATTATAGAATTATATAACATAGAAAATATAGAATTATAGAACAACAAATTTTTAAACATGTTTTCTTTTCAGTAAAGCGCAAATGAAGCAGTCACTTTTAGATGTTTTAGAGGGGAGTTGTTTAGAAGCTAATAGACTCGGTAGTCACCCCAATTTCCAAAGGCAAAGAAGACATGTGGTATGCTTGCAATCTTGTATATGAAGGCAAAGTTAAAAGAATTTTTACTACTAGTAAGGTTAACGAAGATGTTTTCATTTTATAAACGGGATTTAGGCCAGCTACCCTCAATTGAATTAAATCCAAGTACAATAAACATAAATAAGGACTGTATTTTATACTAAAACCCATGTTTCCCACTTTATCTTCTATTCTCTTCCACCTTCTAATTTTCTTCTTCACCTTCTTTTTTCTTACTATCTGTCCAATTTTCGATATCTGTGTTTTTTTTTGTTATTTTTCAAGTTTTGGGATTTTAATCCCCAAAGTCCTTTTTTAACAACCAAAGATTGCTTATCTACCTTGCGTTTTAGCTACCTAAGACGATTACCCTCAACGACAACAACGAAAATAAGACCTGGTAGATCATATAGAAACTTGTAAAAAATTTTATCTCAGAGGAAAACCTCCCATCTCCAATGAATATTTAAGGGTTAATTCCCACCTCTCAGCCCTCTCAAAATTGGTGTCTATCTTACTTTATATACTTATTAAGTGTCCATAACATACAGCTAAGTACTAATCTCAAAATAGCAATGTGGATTTGCACTAAGGGTAAATGAAATGAATATTTCTCTAGAGTAGTTTTACAATCAGGGTCAGTAGGTTCCAAGATTCTAAGAAAAGAGTATAAGTTTTTTTTTCTTTTTTTTTACCTTGAATCTAAAAGCAAATGAGTATTTCTCATTATTAATTAAAAAAAACTTTCCGAAAAATAAGTTTTTCAAAGAAAAGTAAAGGCCCTTTTAAACTTAAGCTCAGGAGATAAAAATACCTGTTAAAATAAAAACTCAAAACGACCAGAAATTACTATTAAAGAATAAATGAAACCCAAAACGAACAGAAATTAAATAAACAATCATTGCAAAAAACATACAACAAGTAATAATATAAATGAATAAATAGATCTTAAAGCGAGTAATGCTTCGATTGAATATGAAAATCAAGCTTAAAATGAAAACAAATATTTTGCTATTAAAGTATAAATGAAACTTAAAACGAACAGAAATTAAATAACAATCAATGCGAACAAACATACAATATATATTAATGTAAATGATATATATTGTATGTTTTTAGAAAGCTTTCTGGCTTTTAGAAAGCATAGGGGTTTTGAACCCTACTCTTATTAATTTATGCTCGTTTTGAGTTTGACTCTAATATTTATTTTAATATTTGTTCGTTTTGGGTTTCATTTATTTATTCATACTGATTTGGGGTAGTTGTATGCTTGGTAGATTATATGATAGTCCGGACGCTAGGTGTTGAAAGTGTGAATCATACCACGACGGAATGGGGCTGCTACGAGAATTAGCCTACCATCCATCCCCTAAATCGAACATGCGGGTTCAAAAATACCAATGGCACTTGCTTGCGAGTGGTGGAACACTTCGAAACTTGACGTTTTATTATATTTTGGTGTTTCATGCAATAAAATGCATGTTCCACAAAGTTTGAGATGCAGTTTTCCGCTCAAATAGAAATGCCTAGAAGCCATAGAATATAACAAACCAACACGATTAGTTAGAAAAAAGGGCAGAGTTAAAAAAAAAGGCAAAACTATATGAGTCTTGAACAGTCTTGGAAAGTATAAACACAATCAAATTGAATATTAGATATATAATGATATTAATTGTTGAAAGATCCATCAGTTCAAGTTTTTTTTTTTCACTGTAATTTTATTTTCATTTTCAATGCTGTAAGAACTGGAAAATAATAAATTTGTAATATACTAGTAATTCGTTTTCAGTGAAGCACCAATGACGCATAAGGCTTTAGGTTTTTACAGTTAAAGAAGTGGACAGTATCCAAATTTTTTTTGTAGTGAAACTATATTTGTCATGACTAATCTTGAAAAGAACGAATAAATTAAACTGAATATTTGATGCATAATGATATTAACTGCTAAAAGCTCATCACTTCAAAATTTTACTGTAATTTTAATATTTATTTTCAATATTAAGTACAAAAGAAAACATTTATAGTATAATTCGTTTTCAGTAAAGCGCCAATGACGCAGTAGGTTTTAGGCTTCTGCAGTGAGGCGATACCCAAACTCTTGTTTATAGTTATTTTTATTCGATTCAAACTTGATTTGCATATTCAATTTAAGTTTCACTCGTTTTAAGATTTATTTATTCATTTACATTAATATGTATTCTATGTTTGTTCGCATTGATTGTTATTTAATTTCTGTTTGTTTTAAGTTTCATTTATACTTTAATAGCAAAATATTTTATTTCGTTTTAAGCTTGATTTTCATATTCAATCTAAGCATTATTCGCTTTAAGATATATTTATTCATTTATATCATTACTTGTTGTGTGTTTTTTGCTATGATTGTTTATTTAATTTCTGTTCGTTTTGCGTTTCATTTATTCTTTGATAGTAATTTCTGGTCGTTTTGAGTTTGAATTTTAACAGGTATTTGTATCTCCTGAGCTTAATTTTAAAATTGCCTTTACTTTTCTTTGAAAAACTTATTTTTCGGAAAGTTTTTTTTTAATTAATTTTTGTTCGTTTTTGATTGCAAAGTTTCAAGTTTTTATGGCATGGGGGGGGGGGGTGCTTACTGTCCGATTATTCTTGACTTTAAAAAACGGATCTAGAACTTTCAATTTAAATCGAAGGAAACTTTTTTCAAAGTCTATACGATTACCTCTTTGATAAAAACCTTATATATGAACAATAGACAGCTTGCATAAACTTGTGGACAGCGATTGACAACAATGCATGAGTAGAGGTCTAAGTTATACTTTACGTACGCCCCTAGGAATTCCCATGCTATTTGCGTACAGCACGTTCCTTAGTACCTCGCCATGCTATTTTCGTACAACACTGGAAATTCCCATGCTATTTTCTTGCAGGTATAGGACTTCCCATGCTATTTGCGTCCAGCACGTTCCTTAGTACCTCGCCATGCTATTTGCGTACAACACTAGGAATTCCCATGCTATTTGCTTGCAGGTATAGGAATTCCCATGCTATTTGCGTACAGCACGTTCCTTAGTACCTTGCCATGCTATTTTCCTACAACACTAGAAATTCCAATGCTATTTTCTTGCAGCTATAGGAATTCCCATGCTATTTGCGTACAGCACGTTCCTTAGTACCTCGCCATGCTATTTTCGTACAGCACTAGAAAGTCCCATGCTCTTTTCGTTCAGGTATAGGAATTCCCATGCTATTTGCGTACAGCAAGTTCCGTCGAACCTCGCCATGATATTTTCGTACATCACTATGAATTACATAGCAATTTTCTTGCAGGTATAGGAATTAACATGCTCTTAGCGTACAGCACGTTCAGTAGAACCTTAGCATGCTATTTGCGTACAGCACTGGGAATTCCCTCACACAGTTTGGCCTAGACATTTTTTTTTTTAAGTTGGCAATGTATAATGTGGTCTAACGTGTTTTGAGAGTATGAGCGAAATTATATAACTTAAGCAGACTGGTTTTTTTAAAAAAAGCTGGCACGATATAAAGTAGTCCAACATGTTTTGGGAGTATGCACGAAATTATGTAACTCAACCAGAGTGTTTTTCGAGCCAACATCCATTTTTTATTCGTCCTCGAAGCTTTGTAAAAAATGTTCATACATTACGATTTAATTTTCATTATGTTTTAACATATCGTAGAAAGTACATTGAATATTATTAACTTTGAAACAATGGATAGTTCAATTGTCAACGTGAGTATAGCTTACTGAATTTCTTAATTTATTTCCAGATAAAAAAACATTTTACCAGTAAACTCAAATTTCAGGGGGACTTAGCCCCCTCCCCCTCTATCAATGCAAACCCTAAAATATGATGAGTATACTAGCTAGAAAACACAAAGCACGCTTTTTTTTCTATTTCGTAAAACAAAAACCCCTCCTCCACTGCTCTGGTTACGAGCATTATTCTGTAGTTTTACTTATCTCGTTCAAAATGGCCCTTTTCTCAATTGTGTGTTTAAGATATTTCGTCTATTTCCGGTCTAACTAAAGCCATTTGTGTCTTATCCTGTTAGCAAGAGTGACAATTTCCAAACAACCTTTTACATGTTCATTATCTGGAATTATTATTAATACCACATGTTTAAGGACAGTGCCAATGATTTCCTTGAGAAATAGATTCTTGTTGTGGTCAAATTAGGCGAGAGTAAAGCCTTTGAAATGCGATGCGTGAGTGATGTTTGAACAATGTCGTCAATTTAAAATAGGGTCTAGCGTTATGGTATACTAAAAAAAATTGATATTAAAATCGTTAATTAAAGAATAATACACTAAACTCAGAATTGACTTTAGGGGGTAATTTATATCATGAGAAGATGTTTTTGAAATCCCCCTTCCCCCCAAACTCAAAATTTTCAAAATTCTACTTTAGAACCTTTTTTAAATATTTCTAAAGTGCTAATAGATATATCGTTACAAATATCATAATCGACTTTAGGGGATAATTTATATTATGGGGGGATGTTTTTGAAATCCCCCTTCCCCCCAAACTCAAAATTTTCAAAAATTTTACTTTAGAACCTTTTTTAGATATTTCTAAAGTGCTAATAGATATAGCGTTACAAATATCAGAATCGCCTTTAGGGGATAATTTATATTATGGGGGGATGTTTTTGAACCCCCTCCCCCGTTTTTGTGTGTGTGTAAGTTTTTGTGTGTGTGTGTGTTTTTTTGTGTGTGTGTGTGATTATTTGTGTGCGTGTTTGTTTTTGTGTGTTAGTAAGTTTTTTTGTTTGTTTAAGTTTTTTTGTGTGTGTGTAAGTTTTTGTGTGTGTGTGTGTAAGTTTTTTTGTGTGTGTGTAAATTTTTTTATAAATTTTTGTGAGTGTTTGATTTTTTGTGTGTGTAGGTTTTTGTGTGTGTAAGTTTTTGTGTTTGTGTTAGTTTTTGTGTGTGTTTAAGTTTTTTTGTGTGTGTGTCAGTTTTTGTGTGTGTGTAAGTTATTTTGTGTGTGTGTATGTGAGTTTTCGTGTTCAAGTTTGTGATAGTTTGTAAGTTTATTTGTGGTTGTAAGTTATTGTGCTAGTGAATGATTTTGTTTGTTTTTATTAGTGTGTGTTTTTGGATGTTTTTGTGTGTTTGTATAGTTTTGTGTGTGTGTTTGTAAGTTTTTGTGTGTGTGTGTGTGTGTGTGTGTGTTTTTTTTTGTGTGTGTTTGTGTAAGTTTTTGTGTGTGTGTGTGTAAGTTTTTTTTTTGTGTAAGTTTTTGTGTGTGTGTGCGTAAGTTTTTTTTTTGTGTGTGTAAGTTTTTGTGTGTGTGTGTAAGTTTTGTGTTTGTCTAAATTTTTGTGTGTGTGTAAGTTTTTGTGTGTGTGTGTGTGTAAGTTTTTTTGTGTGTGTGTGTGTGTAATTTTTTTTGTGTGTGTATTTGTGTGTGTGTGTTTTTTTGTGTGTGTGTGTGTAAGTTTTCTTGTGTGTGTGGGTTAGTTGTTTTTTTTGTGTGTGTGTAAGTTTTTTTGTGTGAGTCCGTTATTTTTTTTTTTGTGTGTTTAATTTTTTGTGTGTGTGTGTGTAATTTTTTATGTTTATCTTAATTTTTTTTTGTGTGTTAGGTTTTGTGTGTGTGTGTCTAATTTTTTGTTTTTGTGTTTGTAAGTTTTTTTTTGTGTGTGTAATTTTTTGTGTGTGTGTAAGTTTTTGTGTGTGTGTTTTTAAGTTTTTGTGTGTGTGTGTAGGAGATTGTTTTGTTGTAAGTTTTTGTGTGTATTTAAGTTTTTTTGTGTGTGTAATTTAGGGTTTGCGTTCTTAAGTGGTTGTTCTATCTTTATTTGTTGTGTGTGTGTGTAATTTTTTGTGTGTTCTGTTAAGAATTTGTGTGTGTGTGTATTATGTTGTGTTTGTGTGTGTAAGTTTTTGTGTGTGTGTATGTAAGTTTTTTTTTTGTGTGTGTAATTTTTTGTGTGTGTGTGTAAGTTTTTGTGTGTTTCTAAATTTTTTTTTGCTTGTAATTTTTTGTGTGTGTGTGTGTCTAAGTTTTTGTGTGTGTGTGTAAGTTTTTTTGTGTGTGTCTAATTTTTTGTGTGTGTAGTTTTTTGTTTGTTTGTTTGTTTTATTTTGTGTGTGTGTGTACTTTTTTGTTTTTTTTGAAGTTTTTGTTTTTGTGTGTGTAAGTTTTTTGTGTGTGTGTAAGTTTTTTTTGTGTGTGGGTAAGTTTTTGTGTGTGTGTATTTTTTTTCTTTTTTTTACTTTTTTTTGTGTGTGTGTAAGTTTTTGTGTGTGTGTAAGTTTGTGCGTTTGTGTGTGTGTGTGTGTGTGTGTAAGTTTGTGTGCGTGTGTGTTAGTTTTTGTGTGTATGTGCCCATTTTGAAATTGGAAAATATTAAATGTGAATTTCTTATGTTTCAGGAATTCAGGAAATTATGAAAAAAAAATTTAGACGGGGTTACGTGCGCGCACGTAACCCCATCTAAATTTTTTTTCATAATTTCCTGAAATAAATTTCTGTATTGTGTATACAAGAGGTGAATTCAAGAAAGAGTTTGCGTTTTTTAACTTTTTTCAACTTTTTTTTACATCTCTTAGAATTTCATGAAACACACTTAAAACATAAGAAATTCACATTTAATATTTTCCAATTTCAAAATGGGCACAACCAGACAAAAACTTACACACACGCACACAAACTTACACACACAGACACACACACACACGCACAAAATCACACACACACAAACTTACACACACACAAAAACTTACACACACACAAAAACTTACACACACACAAAAACTTACAAAAAAAATAAAAAAAAAAAAAACACAACAAAAAATTACACACACAAAGAAACTTAGAAAAACACACAGAAACTTACACACACATAAAAACTTACACACACACACAAAAACTTAAACAAACACACAAACAAAAAAATAAATACAAACAAAAACTTACACACACACAAAAACGGGGGGGGTTCAAAAACATCCCCCCTAATATAAATTATCCCCTAAAGTCGATTCTAATATTTGTAACGCTATATCTATTAGCACTTTAGAAATATTTAAAAAAGGTTCTAAAGTAAAATTTTTGAATATTTTGAGTTTGGGGGAAGGAGGATTTCAAAAACATCCCCCCATAATATAAATTATCCCCTAAAGTCGATTCTGATATTTGTAACGCTATATCTATTAGCACTTTAGAAATAACTAAAAAAGGTGCTAAAGTATAATTTTGGAAATTGTTAGTTTGGGGGGAAGGGAGATTTCAAAAACATCTTCCCATAATATAAATTACCCCCTAAAGTCAATTCTGAGTTTAGTGTACTATTCTTTAATTAACGACTTTAATATCATTTTTCTTTAGTATACCATAACGCTAGACCCTATTTTAAATTGACGACATTGTTCAAACATCACTCACGCATCGCATTTCAAAGGCTTTACTCTCACCTAATTTGACCACAAGAAGAATCTATTTCTCAAGGAAATCATTGGCACTGTCCTTAAACATGTGGTATTAATAATAATTCCAGATAATGAACATGTAAAAGGTTGTTTGGAAATTGTCACTCTGGCTAACAGGATAAGACACAAATGGCTTTAGTTAGACCGGAAATAGACGAAATATCTTAAACACACAATGGAGAAAAGGGACATTTTGAACGAGATAAGTAAAACTACAGAATTATGCTCGTAACCAGAGCAGTGAAGGAGGGGTTTTTGTTTTACATAATAGAAAAAAAGCGTGCTTTGTGTTTTCTAGCTAATATACTCATCATATTTTAGGGTTTGCATGGATGGAGGGGGAGGGGGGCTAAGTCCCCCTGAAATTTGAGTTTACTGGTAAAATGATTTTTTATCTGGAAATAAATTAAGAAATTCAGTAAGCTATACTCACGTTGACAATTGAACTATCCATTGTTTCAAAGTTAATAATATTCAATGTACTTTCTACGATATGTTAAAACATAATGAAAATTAAATCGTAATGTATGAACATTTTATACAAAGTCTCAATGACGAATAAAAAATGGACGTTGGCTCGAAAAACACTCTGGTTGAGTTACATAATTTCTTGCATACTCCCAAAACATGTTGGACTACTTTATATCGTGCCAGCTTTTTAAAAAAAAAAAAACAGTCTGCTTAAGTTATATAATTTCGCTCATACTCTCAAAACACGTTAGACCACATTATACATTGCCAACTTTAAAAAAAAAAATTCTAGGTCAAACTGTGTGAGGGAATTCCTAGTGCTGTACGCAAATAGCATGGCAAGGTACTAAGGAACGTGCTGTACGCAAATAGCATGGGAATTCCTATACCTGCAAGAAAATAGCATGGGAATTCCTAGTGCTGTACGCAAATAGCATGGCGAGGTACTACGGAACTTGCTGTACGCAAATAGCATGGGAATTCCTATACCTGCAAGCAAATAGAATGGGAATTCCGAGTGCTGGACGAAAATAGCATGGCAAGGTACTAAGGAACGTGCTGGACGCAAATAGCATGGGAATTCCTATACCTGCAAGCAAATAGCATGGGAATTTCTAGTGCTGTACGCAAATAGCATGGCGAGGTACTAAGGAACGTGCTGTACGCAAATAGCATGGGAATTCCTAGGGGCGTACGTAAAGTATAACTTAGACCTCTACTGTTGTATGCTATTTTTGTTCGGTTTTAGAAAGGGTTGAGTATGTGTCGACCAAATTTTCACTCTTAGGTGAATAATTGAGAAGAGCCTGAGTTAACAAACACCTTTGTTCCTCAGTTTGGTTTTTTTTTAAAAAGCTGGCACGATATAAAGTAGTCCAACATGTTTTGGGAGTATGCACGAAATTATGTAACTCAACCAGAGTGTTTTTCGAGCCAACATCCATTTTTTATTCGTCCTTGAGACTTTGTATAAAATGTTCATACATTACGATTTAATTTTCATTATGTTTTAACATATCGTAGAAAGTACATTGAATATTATTAACTTTGAAACAATGGATAGTTCAATTGTCAAAGTGAGTATAGCTTACTGAATTTCTTAATTTATTTCCAGATAAAAAATCATTTTACCAGTACATTCAAATTTCAGGGGGACTTAGCCCCCCTCCCCCTCTATCAATACAAACCCTAAGATATGATGAGTATATTCGCTAGAAAACACAAAGCACGCTTTTTTTCTATTATGTAAAACAAAAACCCCTCCTTCACTGCTCTGGTTACGAGCATTATTCTGTAGTTTTACTTATCTCGTTCAAAATGGTCCTTTTCTCAATTGTGTGTTTAAGAAATTTCGTCTTTTTCTGGTCTAGCTAAAGGCATTTGTGTCTTATCCTGTTAGCCAGAGTGACAATTTCTAAACAACCTTTTACATGTTCATTATCTGGAATTATTATTAATACCACATGTTTAAGGACAGTGCCAATGATTTCCTTGAGAAATAGATTCTTCTTGTGGTCAAATTAGGTGAGAGTAAAGCCTTTGAAATGCGATGCGTGAGTGATGTTTGAACAATGTCGTCAATTTAAAATAGGGTCTAGCGTTATGGTATACTAAAAAAAACATTGATATTAAAATCGTTAATTAAAGAATAGTACACTAAACTCGGAATTGACTTTAGGGGATAATTTATATCATGAGAAAATGTTTTTGAAATCCCCCTTCCCCCAAACTCAAAATTTTCTTAATTCTACTTTAGAACCTTTTTTAAATATTTCTAAAGCGCTAATATATATAGCGTTACAAATATCAGAATCGACTTTAGGGGATAATTTATATTATGGGGGATGTTTTTGAAATACCCCTTCCCCCCAAACTCAAAATTTTAAAAAATTTTAATTTAGAACCTTTTTTAGATATTTATAAAGTGCTAATAGATATAGCGTTACAAATATCAGAATCGCCTTTAGGGGATAATTTATATTTGGGGGGGATGTTTTTGAACCCCCCCCCCGTTTTTGTGTGTGTGTAATTTTTTTTTTGTGTGTATGTAAATTTTTGTGTGTGTGTGTGTAAGTTTTTGTGTGTGTCTAAATTTTTATTTGTGTGTTAGTTTTTTTTTTTGTGTTATTTTTTTTGTGTGTGTGTGTTTTTTTTTTTTCGTGTGTGTGTAAGTTTTTTTGTGTGTGTGTAAGTTTTTGCGTAAATTTTTGTGTGTGCGTAGGTTTTTGTGTGTGTGTGTAAGTTTGTTCTTTTGTGTAAGTTTTTGTGTTTGTGTCAGTTTTTGTGGGTGTGTATGTTTGTGTGTGTGTGTTAGTTTTTGTGGGTGTATGTCTGTTTTTTTTTGTGTGTGTATTTTTTTGTGTGTACGTTTAAATTTGTATTCGTCAGTTAGTTTTGGGTGTAATTTTTTTTAGTTGATAAGTTTTTTGTGTGTGTTAGTTTTTTTGTGTGTGTATTTGTGTATGTGTGTATAAGTTTGTGTGTGTGTGTATGTGTTTGTGTGTGTTGTTTGTGTGTGTGTGTAAGTTTTTGTGTGTGTGTGTAAGTTGGTGTGTGTTTGTAAGTTTTTGTGTGTGGGTAAGTTTTTTGTGTGTGTGTTTAAGTTTTTGTGTGTGTGTAAGTTTTTATGTGTGTGTAAGTTTTTGTTTGTGTGTAAGTTTGTTTGTGTGTGTGTGTTTTTTTTTGTTTGTGTGTAAGTTTTTGTGTGTGTTTAAGCTTTTTGTGTTTGTTCGTTTATGTTTTTTTGTGTGTGTCTTTTAGTTTTTTTGTGTGTGTGTGTAATTTTTTGTGTGTGTTTAAGTTTTTGTGTGTGTGTGTAATTTTTTGTGTGTGTGTAAGTTTTTGTGTGTGTGTAAGATATTGTGTGTGTGTGTGTGTGTAATTTTTTGTGTGTGTGTGTAAGTTTTTTTGTGTGTGTGTAAGTTTTTGTTCTGGTGTAAGTTTTTTTTTTTTTATATATTAGTTTTTTTGTGTGTGTAAGTTTTTGTGTGTGTGTGTGTAATTTTGTGTGTCCCTGTATGCGTTTGTGTGCTTTATATATATTGTGTGTGTGTAATTTCTATTGTGTGTGTGAGTTTTTTGTGTGTGTGTATTATTGTCTGTGTGTGTAAGTGTTTGTGTGTGTGTGTAATTTTTTGTGTGTGTGTGTGTTTGTGTGTGTGTAAGTTTGTGTGTGTGTGTGTGTGTTTTTTGTGTGTGTAAGTTTTTGTGTGTGTGTAGTTTTTTGTGTGTGTGTTTGTCTGTGTGTGTAAGTTTTTTGTGTGTGTGTAAGTTTTTCTGTGTGTGTAAGTTTGTGCGTTTGTGTGTGTGTGTAAGTTTGTGTGTATGTGTGTTAGTTTTTGTGTGTATGTGCCCATTTTGAAATTGGAAAATATTAAAAGTGAATTTCTTATGTTTCAGGAATTCAGGAAATTATGAAAAAAAAAAAAATTTAGACGGGGTTACGTGCGCGCACGTAACCCCGTCTAAATTTTTTTTTCATAATTTCCTGAATTAAATTTCTGTATTGTGTATCCAAGAGGTGAATTCAAGAAAGAGTTTGCTTTTTTTTTTACTTTTTTTCAACTTTTTTTTACATCTCTTAGAATGTCATGAAACACACTTAAAACATAAGAAATTCACATTTAATATTTTCCAATTTCAAAATGGGCACAACCAGACAAAAACTTACACACACGCACACAAACTTACACACAAAGACACACACACAAAAACTTACAAAACAACAAAATAATACACACACACAAAAAAACTTAAACAAACAAAAAAACTTAACAACAAACAATAACATACACACACAAAAAAAAACTTACACACCAAAAAAAACTTGCAAACAAACAAAAACTTACAAACACACAAAAACTTACACTCAGACACAAAAACTTTCACAAACAAAAACAAAAACTCACACACACATAACATCTTACACACACACAAAAAAACTTACACACACACACACACACACACAAAAACTAAAACGAAAACAAAAATTGTAGACACACAAAAACTTACACACACACACAAAAACTTACACAAACACAAAAAAAAAACTTACGCACACACACACAAAAACTTACACACCCACACAAAAACTTTACACACACACACAAACACACACAAAAAAAATAAAACACACACAAACAAAAAATAACACAAACACAAAAACTAAAACACACAAACAAACTTACACACACACAAAAACTTACACACTCGCAAAAACTTACACACACACACACAAAAACTTACACACACACAAAAACTTACACACACACACAAAAACTTACCCACACCAAACAAAACATACACACACAAAAAAAACTAACACACACACAAAAACTTACACACACACAAAAACTTACACACTGACAACAACTTACACACACACACAAAAACTAAAACAAACATAAAAATTTACGCAAAAACAAAAATTTACACCAAAACTTTAACACACACAAAAAAAAACTTTTACACACAAAAACTTACACACACACAAAAAAAACTTACACACGCACAAAAACTTGAACACACATAAAAACTTACACACACACACAAAAACTCACACACACACACAAGAAAAACTTACACACCCACACAAAAACTTACACACACCCAAAAACAGGGGGGGTCAAAAACACCCCCCCCCCCTAATATAAATTATCCCCTAGAGTCGATTCTAATATTTGTAACGCTACTGAGGAACAACAGTGCCAATGATTTCCTTGAGAAATAGATTCTTCTTGTGGTCAAATTAGGTGAGAGTAAAGCCAAATTTTCACTCTTAGGTGAATAATTGAGAAGAGCCTGAGTTAACAAACACCTTTGTTCCTCAGTTTGGTTTGAGTTAACAAACCAAAAGAGCCTGAGTTAACAAACACCTTTGTTCCTCAGTTTTATAGGTTTTGAGCAAGCGTTCGATTCTGTTGATAGAGGAGCTTTAGCAAAGGTCTTATCCTTGAATGGTATACCAGACGAATAAATTAAAGTGAGTAGGGCTATGTACGAGAATAGCACTGCTGTGGTTAAGGTAGGAAATGAGGCTAGCTGCTGATTTCGTATTAAATCAGGAGTTAAGCAGGGTTGTGCTCTATCCCCCTTTGTATGGATCATTTTGATAGACTTTGTCTAGTAGCACAGGAAAGGCAATGGGAGAACACGGAATCAAATGGGGAAGAAAAACTCCTGGACTTAGATTATGCTTATGATTTAAACATCCTAGATGAAGGCTTGAGTAAAATGAATAAAATTTTAGAGGCGTGTAGATTTTAGTGTTCTAGAATAGGTTTTAAAAATAACGTTATGAAGACTAATTCCCTAAGGCAACGAATAAGTGGGGACGACAAGGTGAAGGTGGGTAACGAAAAGATTGATAAGGTGGACAGCTTCATTTAGCTTGGTAGTATTATAAGTAAAGACGTTGGCAGCAGTGACATGTTAAAAGTAGAATAGTCAAGGCTCATGGTGTTTTTTACAGTTAAAAAAAGTTTGGAAGAATAAGTCTGCAAACCAAGGTAAGAATATTAAAAGCTAATGACAGGCATAATATATGGTTCTGAAGCATGGGTGCTCCGAAAAGCAGATGAAGATTTGCTAGAGGTTTAGCAGAGAAATTGCCTACGGATTGTTCTAGGTACCCGGCTAATTGACCGTATTTCAAACAGTAAGCTGTACGTAAAGTGTGGTTCAATCCCACTTTCTAGGGCTGTAATGAAAGGATGAGATGGCTAGGGCACGTTCTATGAATAATGACAGATTGCCAAAGAGTGTCCTTTTCGGCCAACCTTCTAGGGCTAAACAGAAAGCAGATCATCCACAGTTGGGGTGGGAGGATGTCATAGGCTAAAGAAACATTTAAGGGAAATAGGAACTTCCTGGGAGGGTGTAAAGAGGGAGTCTTTGAATAAATTGGGATGGGTAAGGAGCGTGCGTAACTGTTTTGACCTCAGGTGGCTTGGTGCTGCGATGAGTTGTTAGTATTGGTAGTAGTAACTTTGAGGTAGGTTTTAAAAATATAACAATTTCATACCACCTACAGTTTTATGTAAAAGTTTATTATTTTTTCCCCATTTTATACATTTTTATGTATTCCATTTTTTTATTTTCTTTCTTTACTCACGTTAATCTAAATTTTAGGATTAAAATTGAAGTCTTAATTAGAACTTTTCTAATTTCCGTAGTTAATGCAGAATAACATTTATTTTTATAGAGTTCAATTTGGAAAGTATTTTTGGATAACATGAAAACATTCCGTTTGAATTTTGAGATTGAAATGTCACAAGTTGGAATAGCGACTCGTTGAATTTGGTTGAATTTGGGCTTAAGAATGTATTTTTTTTTATCTGTATAATATAAAATCAAGTGTTTGTTTTTTCATGCATGTATCAAGCAGTTCGTGGTAACGAACTTTAAGTAAGGAGCGATCCGGCTCAATAGTAACCGAAACTCTAAAAAACGGAATTTTGATACCAGTAGATACATCAAAAGAATCAAGTTTTTATGCTGATTTTAAATATATCAGTTTACCCCCTAAAAGGGGTAAACTTATTAGGGGGTAAAATAACCCCCTAATAGTCATAGAACTTTAATGAAAATTACACCATCAGATTCAGCGTACCAGAGAACCCTACTAAAGAAGTTTCAAGCTCCTATCTGCAAAAATGTGGAGTTTTGTATTTTTTGCGAGAAAAAAGATCACGGATGCGTGTTGGTTTGTTTGTTTTTTTTCCCTAGGGGTGATCGTATCGAATGAGTGGTCCTAGAATATCGCGGGAGGGCTCATTCGAACGGAAATTAAAAGTTCTAGTGACCTTTTTAATGGACAAAAAAATGGATGGCAACTAGGCCCCCTCCCACGCTAATTTATTTCCCAAAGTCATCCGATCAAAATTTTTAGATAACCATTTTGTTCAGCATGGTCGAAAAATACAATAGCTATGTCTTAGACGATGCCTTAATCCCCCAAAGTCCCCGGGGGAAGGTCTGTAAGTTATGAACTTTGCCCAATTTAGTATTGGTTATTGGGAACTATACAGAAGTTTTCAGAAGGGATTTTTTTGGTAGTGGAGGGGGGGGTCGGTTTGGACGGGGGAGGACCTTTCCATGGAGGAAGTTTTCGTGGGGGATGAACTTAGCGTAAGGAGCGAGGTATTGACTAGGAGGCCAATATCTTAATATGCGAAACAAAAATATGAAACTATAGAAGTTCGTTTCGTAAGTTAAGTTGTAAGTTACGTCATATAAAAAGTTCGAGTGAGCTATTTAGCCAAAAAAAAGTAAAATTAATGTTTAAATTTCGCTTTGGTTATTAATGTAGGACGAGCCAAAATAAAAGCTGCATTAATTCAAAAACTTTCAGAAATTAAACAAAAAACAAGTTTTTTTTAACTGAAAGTAAGGAGCGACGTTAAAACTTAAAACGTACAGAAATTATTCCGTATATGAAAGGGGCTGCTCCCTCCTCAACCCCTCGCTCTTTACGCTAAAGTTTGACTCTGTCTCACAAATTTGTTTTTTAAAACAATAAAAAACTTTAGCGTAAAGAGCGAGGGGTTGAGGAGGGGGCAGCCCCTTTCATATACGGAATAATTTCTGTACGTTTTAAGTTTTAACGTCGCTCCTTACTTTCAGTTAAAAAAAAACTTGTTTTTTTTATATAAAACACTAAACGAAAGCTAAATTAGGCTACTCAAGCTAGAAACGTGAAAATTCACCCAGAATAATTTTGGAAACATGAGGAATGGTAATAGACTCCAAAATTCAAAACACATAAAGAAAATTCTTTTTTTAAAAGAAAAGAATGATATATGAGGGAGTTCGCCCCCTAGTCAATACTTCCCTCTTTACGCTAGTTTTCTTAGTACTTTCAAAAGAGCTATCTATTCTAATTAAACGGCCTTTGTTATTCAGGGTTTTTGATTTGAACAAAATTAAAACTTTAGCGTAAAGAGCGAGGTATTGACTAGGGGGGGAGACCTCATATACCTAATAAAAAACAAGCGATACGGCTCAATAGTAATCGAAACTTTAAAAAACGGAATTTTGATATCAATAAATATATCAAAAGAATGGGCTTTAATGCTGAGTCAACACTATAATGAAAAAAGCTTCTCATTGTTCCAATTAAACCAAGATAGTGTTTCAGAAGTCGTTCGTAAAGAATTGGGAGAAAATTCGCAAGTTACGTATATTTATTACTAATAAAAACGTTCGTAAATAAAATTAAAAGTTCTAGTGCCCTTTTTAAGGAACCCAAAAATTAGAATTAAAGTTATCAAGTATTTTGCAGTAGGTTGCATAGGTTGCATCAAGACAAGGCTAATTGTAGACAGAGATAAGCCAAGACAGATAGTCCAAGTATTTGAGAGGCAAATGTTCAAATGGCTGGGGCACGGGTAAATGGCAGGAGTATGCATGGCTCTCTTATTGGACACATACTTGTTTGTTAGTTTTGTCTGCCTAGAGTCTCAGGCATGCTAACCGAGAATTTAAAATTGACAGAAGACCGTTAGATTGACTGTAATGAGAGGCAAACAAGACACGCTTGCCTATGGTCTTAAGAAGGCACCCTCCCTCGCCCGTTTTTCTCAAATTTGTAGGATCAAAATTTTGAGAAAGCCATTTAGCCAAAAAAAAAAATTAATACGCAAATTTCGTTTTAGTTATTCATATACGGTTAGCTAATTTCAAAACCTGCATTAATTCAAAATCTTCCAGAAATTAAATTAAAAAAAAACAAGTTTTATAACAGGGAGTAAAGAGCGACATTAAAACTTAAAACGAACAGAAATTATTATATATATGAAGGAGCTTGCCTCCTCCTCAACACCTCGCTCGTTACACTAAAGTTAAAATTTTCTACCAATTCTTTAAGAACGACTTCTGAAACACTATGTTCGTTTAATTGGAACAATGAGAAGCTTTTTTAATATTACTAAGAAACTTTACCGTAAAGAACATGATGTTAAGGAGGAGGAAACCCCCTTCACATACGGAATAATTTCTATCCGTTTTAAGTTTTAATGTCGCTCCTTACTTTCTGTTGAAAAAAACTTGTTTTTTTTATTTAATAAACAGTAAGAAGGCCCTTACTTGTACTCTATGACACGATTTCTATGCAAAAAGGCGTAAAATTGATCGATTTGTTCTTGGCTCCCGCGAAACTTGCGATCGCAATGCACAGGGTTGAACTGTTTTGACCTTCGAAGCAGTTGACATGCGAAATGTGGAAATATTTTATTCTCTTTTTTTTGCAAGAGCTTCGCATGTGATTATCCATCGGATTTGCTGAGAACCAGTCATAAGAACTCGTCTGTGCCTAGTGTTTTTTAATAGCAAGATTTGATGGTTTGCAATTCTGGAAGTTTGGAATTTCAAGATCGGGTCGATCAGATTGGAGTCGTATCCCAATAGCGTTTGATGAAATTACAGGTCTAAAGTTTTGGAATACTTTTTGGTGTTAAGGCTGGAAAAATAAGGATCCGTAAAATAACATTCAATTTTCAAACTTAAAAAAAAATCTGTTTTCAAACAAATAATCTATTTTTTTTTAAAGATAATAGTACATCACAAATTCGATAAAGTCTACAGTGAAATAGCCTTTTCAATATTTTTATTACAACTTTGAGCTTGCTTTTCTCATTCTGTTATTTCGCCATACATGAAACGAAAGAGGATATCTTACATTTTCATAATAATCCGAAAAAAAGCAAAGTTGATGTTTTAAGATTTTCGCTAGATCAATGCCTAGGTAAATAATATGGCCTTAAGTTTATAGGGCATAAAATAGTTCGAATGTACGGAAATTTTTGTTCCAATCGTGGCTGATCCTGATCACTCCTAAACTAAGTGCACCTTTGCTCAGAACCAGGATTCATGTACCTACAAATCATTCCAAGTTTTCAAATCAGTGGAAAAAGATCACTAGAAAAACGTTCCTCGTTTTGAACTCACTAAAAAAGAAGATAGAAGGTAAACCCTTTAGATTCAGCCATGCTGATATTATCTCTGAAAATTGAGTAATATATTGATATTAGCACCTTTAGCTAGTCAGGTTGACTATACCTGCCTGGAAGTACATGGTACGATCAACGTTATGCTGCATTTATTTTAACAATATAAAGGAAACCATTCAGTTTTAGGTCAAATGGTGGAGCGTGGGAGGCTGCTAGCCTGGACTACTCTCATTGAAATTTGACGGGTTCTCCTATAATTCCCTATAATTTCACGACAATTCATCTTATCTCCAATTTTTTTCGAATTTTACCATACATTTCAAAAATATATATGTATTAAAGGAAGCAACATTGAACAGTGTAGTTTTGAAGCATATTTCAGAAAATATTGAAGCAGTTGCAGGTGCTTTTTCAACATGACATACTATTTTGTGAGAAACCCAGCTAAGTACTCCTGTAGTCTTCGTATCCCAGGATTGTCCGGCCATCTTCTTCCAAAATTGTATGCATGGGCTGACCTTTTGTAGCTAAGCTTTGAGTACCTAGAGAGAGAAAACCGCTATGAGACTGGACTTTGTTTTCTCTGAGATAAAGGCCGATTATTCGTCAAATCTGTGAAATTTTACCTGTCTAATTTTCTTTTTTTTACTCATGCTTTTGTTATTTTTTTCTTCTTTTTTTATGAACCCTGATAATGATAATTCAATGCAGAGTTTCAACTCACATTCTTTTCTTTAAAAAAAAGAATTTTCTTTTTGTGTTTTGAATTTTGGAGTCTATCACCATTCCTCATGTTTCCAAAATTATTCTGGGTGAATTTTCACGTTTCTAGCTTGAGTAGCCTAATTTAGCTTTCGTTTAGTGTTTTATATAAAAAAAAACAAGTTTTTTTTTTAACTGAAAGTAAGGAGCGACATTAAAACTTAAACCGAACAGAAATTATTCCGTATATGAAAGGGGCTGCCCCCTCCTCCACCCCTCGTTCTTTACGCTAAAGTTTTTTATTTTTTTTAAAACAAAGTTGTGAGAGAGTCAAACTTAAGCGTAAGGAGCGAGGGGTTGACGAGGGGGCAGCCCCTTTCATATACGGAATAATTTCTGTACGTTTTAAGTTTTAACGTCGCTCCTTACTTTCAGTTAAAAAAAACTTGTTTTTTGTTTAATTTCTGAAAGTTTTTGAGATAATGCAGCTTTTATTTTGGCTCACCGTACATGAATAATTAAAACGAAATTTGCATATTAATTTTACTTTTTTTTTTGCTAAATAGCTTTCTCGAAATTTTGTTCTGACGTAACTTACGAATTAACTTACCTCGCTCCTTACGCTAAGTTCATCCCCCACGAAAACTTCCTCCATGGAACGGTCCTCCCCCGTCACACCCGACCCCCCCCCCCTCCACTACCAAAAAATCCCTTCTGAAAACATCTGTATATTTCCCAAAAACCAATACTAAATTGGGCAAAGTTCATAGCTTACAGACCTTCCCCCGGGGACTTTGGGGGATTAAGGCATCGTCAAAGACATAGCTATTGTATTTTTCGACCATGCTGAACAAAATGGTTATCTAAAAATTTTGATCGGATGACTTTGGGAAATAAATTAGCGTGGGAGGGGGCCTAGTGGCCATCCATTTTTTTGTCCATTAAAAAGGTCACTATAACTTTTAATTTCTTTTCGAATGAGCCCTCCCGCGATATTCTAGGACCACTGTTCGATACGATCACCCCTAGGGAAAAAAAAAACAAACAAACAAACACGCATCCGTGATCTTTTTTCTCGCAAAAAATACAAAATTCCATATTTTTGCAGATAGGAGCTTGAAACTTCTTTAGTAGGGTTCTCTGGTACGCTGAATCTGATGGTGTAATTTTCATTAAAGTTCTATGACTATTAGGGGGTTATTTTACCCCCTAATAAGTTTACCCCTTTTAGGGGGTAAACTGATATATTTAAAATCAGCATAAAAATTTGATTCTTTTGATGTATCTACTGGTATCAAAATTCCGTTTTTTAGAGTTTCGGTTACTATTGAGCCGGATCGCTCCTTACTTAAAGTTCGTTACCACGAACTGCTTGATACATACATGAAAAAACAAACACTTGATTTTATATTATACAGATAAAAAAAAATACATTCTTAAGCCCAAATTCAACCAAATTCAACGAGTCGCTATTCCAACTTGTGACATTTAAATCTCAAAATTCAAACGGAATGTTTTCATCTTATCCAAAAATACTTTCCAAATTGATCTCTATAAAAATAAATGCTAATCTGCATGAACTACGGAAGTAGAAAAGTTCTAATTAAGACTTCAATTTTAATCCTAAAATTTAGATTAACGTGAGTAAAGAAAGAAAATAAAAAAATGGAATACATGAAAATGTATAAAATGGGGAAAAAATAATAAACTTTTACATAAAACTGTAGGTGGTATGAAATTGTTATATTTTTAAAACTTACCTCAAAGTTACTACTACCAATACTAACAACTCATCGCAGCACCAAGCCACCTGAGGTCAAAACAGTTACGCACGCTCCTTACCCATCCCAATATCTTCAAAGACTCCCTCTTTACACGCTCACGGGAAGTTCCCATGTCCCTTAAATCTTTCTTTATGACATCCCCTCACCTCAACCGTGGACGACCTGCTTTCCGTTTAGCCCTAGAAGGTTGGCCGAAAAGGACACTCTTTGGCAATCTGTCATTATTCATAGAACGTGCCCTAGCCATCTCATCCTTTCATTATAGCCCTAGAAAGTGGGATTGAACCATACTTTACGTACAGCTTACTGTACGTGAATCGCCGGGTACCTAGCCGGGTACCTAGAACAATCCGTAGGCAATTTCTCTGCTAAACCTCTAGCAAATCTTCCTCTGCTTTTCGGAGCACCCATGCTTCAGAACCATATTTTATGCCTGTCATTAGCTTTTAATATTCTGACCTTGGTTTGCAGACTTATTCTTCCAAACTTTTTTTTAACTGTAAAAAACACCATGAGCCTTGACTATTCTACTTTTAACATGTCACTGCTGCCAACGTCTTTACTTATAATACTACCAAGCTAAATGAAGCTGTCCACCTGATCAATCTTTTCGTTACCCAACGTCACCTTGTCGTCCCCACTTATTCGTTGCCTTAGGGACTTAGTCTTCATAACTTTAATTTTCAAACCTATTCTAGCACACTGAACTCGAAACGCCTCTAAAATTTTATTCATTTTACTCAAGCCTTCATCTAGGATGTTTAAATCATAAGCATAATCTAAGTCCAGGAGTTTTTCTTCCCCATTTGATTCCGTGTTCTCCCATTGCCTTTCCTGTGCTACTAGACAAAGTCTATCAAAATGATCCATACAAAGGGGGATAGAGCACAACCCTGCTTAACTCCTGATTTAATACGAAATCAGCAGCTAGCCTCATTTCCTACCTTAACCACAGCAGTGCTATTCTCGTACATAACCCTACTCACTTTAATTTATTCGTCTGGTATACCATTCAAGGATAAGACCTTTGCTAAAGCTCCTCTATCAACAGAATCGAACGCTTGCTCAAAACCTATAAAACTGAGGAACAAAGGTGTTTGTTAACTCAGGCTCTTCTCAATTATTCACCTAAGAGTGAAAATTTGGTCGACGCATACTCAACCCTTTCTAAAACCGAACAAAAATAGCATACAACCAAAAGCATTGGGAATTTTCCGCTGTATAGAGTCAAGGTCTACAACATGCTGTTTCTAGCATTTAACCATAAATTCTGCACATTTTTTTTTCTCAGCTGTCGAAGGCCTTAGAAATGCTAAATGTCAATCCTACTCTTCTTGCACCACTCATTTTTCCTTCCTGATTTATCCCCTTGTTTGACCTAGTTCAAATATTCTGGCAAACACAATGCGAAAACAGGTAGATTTGATATGGTTCGGTACGAGCATTCAACTAAGGTGCACAAAATCGTTAACGGGAATAAATATATAAAAATCTCACGTTCAAAATTGACAGTTACGCAATGTTCTTTAATATCCTCCAGTCGTAATAATCACCCGATTCATTGGTGGTTCAAGAAAACACAGCTTAATTGTGCCATAACTTAACTTCTCCAAAATTACTTTCGCAAATAGCTACGCAAAAAATTACTTTCTGCATTAACTACGGAAATCAGAAAAATCCTTACTAAAAATAAAATTTTAGTCCAAAAAGTTGTATTAAGCAGTCAATCTGTAAATTGTATCCAATTGAGGTCATTATGTTGCAAATACTGATGCGACCGTGAAGAAAGACTGAACGACCAGCTTAAAGTCTTAGGCCATGAAAAGTCGAACGACTGTCTCGGAATATCCTTTGGTCTAATTTTAGCCCTATTTGGGCTGAAATTGCTATTTTGTGACACAAAATGGTAGAGATAGGCACTTTGCTGTGTCTTGATCTCTTTCGTTACTTGGAAAGGGGTAGCAGTTCAAATATTCTTTTCAGGTTAACCCTCTCTAGACATTCTAAGAACATGATCTCCAAACAATCATCTCGAAAAAAACAAAACCAAAAATCACAACATTTCTACCCGTGCTAATATACAAATTTCCTTGGTCTGAAAAGTTGGAAGATGAAAAAAGAAATACCTTTTAGCTCCAATTGAACGTGACGCAACGCCAAGCAAGGGCAGAGAAGATGTATAAGGGAAGAAAATGCTCCGCGACTAGAAACAATTGTGTTTCGTCGGTACACGTGATCACGGCAAAATCTTAGGAATTGCTGCTATTTCTGAGAAGAAACGGATTTGACGAAAAAAAAAAGAGAGAGAGAGAAAGAAAGATCCTTTTTCCTGAAGTTGAAACATCAGTATCCGATAAAGCAATTTATGTATCATCAAATAGTACAGAACGTGAATTGTCAACATTTAATGGGCTGGGATTGTAAATTCCTGCATAGTTGAAAAAGAGTAAGAAATCTTTTTTAAGGAAGTCTGATTTCTTGAAGCTGATCCAGAATGGGACAAGCTGATTTTATTATTGGACGTTAGTTGAAGAGGGAAGTAAAAGATTCCAAAACCTCCTCTGAAAAGGGGAAAAATGATTTGCCAATATTGCCATAAGCAGGGCGCTTGTCTCATTTGCAATCTTCTCGGCATTGTGAAGTATGGTATATTTCTCTAAGGAAATACCGTCTTATTGGTCCCCAGTGGGGGGGGGGTGATCAAGCCTCCACGAGGACAAGACCCTCGTTAGCGTGGGCGGCAGAGTCTGCATCTAGTCAAGACGTTTCTAAAACTACTTTAATAAACAAATAAACAAAATACAATACTTGGGTACACTCGTGAACAGTCTTCTTGAAGTTGCAGAGAATCCGAGCTATAGTCAACTGCACCGGCTGGCACAGTTGATTTGGAGGTGGCTGCTGCACTCTCCAAGCTCGCCGTCTACAGTTGGCTAGTGGAGGTTACTGGAATTCTCCGACGGCAGTTGATGTGAAGGTTATTGGTAAACTCTCCCAGCGCACCGTATATTATAGAAAGGTGGAAGTTGCTCGAACTCTCCCAGCGGTGTTCCTCTAACCACTTGTCATTGTTGGTTCTCAAAGCTGAACTGTCCACAAGTTGTCTTTTCCCCCTTCTTATATTCCAAGGCCCAAGCATAGAATTCTGGTTCCATGACCCCCAAAGTAGCCTCTCATTGGCTGGCAGGTTTTGGTTTTGGTGACCTACTACCTTGAATAGAAAAGGAGGCAGAAACAAGAACTTAAAACAACATATACCCAAATAAACCCTTGAAGTGGAACATGCACTAAATCCCAAAAAATATACCCTTGACGTAATAAAACACTAAATACGAAAAATAGACTTTAGACTAAATACGAGAACTTGCGTAAGCCTAGCGACAATCTTTACAGCATCATAATAAAAGAATAAGAAATAAAGAAAATAAGTTGGTGTTGACATATGAGGAAATCGAAAACTTAAGTAAGATAGAATTAAAGAGGGTAAAAAACAATTTGGCAGAAAGCTTAGCATGTCTAGGTTATAGGAAAAAATGAATATATCACAAGCAATAAATGGGGTTAGAACCCGCTTCCAGTCTTCTTGGAGCCTGTTATCTCAGTAGAAATACAAAATATTGCAAACAGAGGTAATTTTAAGTACAGGGAAATTGAAACAAATCTTTCAAACTTGTTCGTAATATAAAAATAAAGGTTTAGCAAAATTATATGGAATGGTTTAAACAATATACCATATGGCGAGAAATTTAGATACATGGACAATTGTTAACAAGAAAAAAAAAGATTAGATCTTAATTGAGTCATATATCCCAGATTTTCCCTGAAAAAGGGGGGGGGGGTAAAAAACATACTATTCAACATGCGAAAATCCTTCAAATATATCAAGAAAAAAGCCTATATGAGTTAATGATGCATGAATAAAAAAGGATTTGCGCCAAACTGAAAATTCCAATGTCGGAAGAGGGAATATGCACCAGGTAGAGTACATTAGACACTAATTTTTCAGCAGCTATCACAGAGGACAAGTGTATTCATCATTTACAACAAGCAAATTACATCAAGTAAGCTAATTACAGCAAGCAGTTTGACCAGTTACAACGAGAACCCCTTAACTGCCTTATTTTCATAAATTTTCACCTTTTTGAAAAACAAGGTAATATTACATTTTTACCTATATGGTTAAAGGACAAACTCTTAAATGAATAACAAAAAAATAAATAAGTTAAATTAAGTATCCATCAATCTGAAGATAGTATCACTAAAACCATCAAACGTAAAGAATTTTATTAGTACCCAACATGATTTTGTATTTTTTTCTATTGAAGGGATAAAACAACCACAACCGAAGAATGCGATTTTGCTGACATTCAAGCATTCACTTTACAAATAAGCACTAAACATAGTAGCATAACTACGCTACAAGATAGTAAATGCAAGTAGTACAAACTTTACAAAGTGGTGAATAGTAGTACAAATAGATAAAATTTACAAGAATGCAGTACTTTCACTTTATTAGTACGAAGTCAGTGTAAAAATGTAGTAGTGTTGTTAGTAAAGGTGTAAAATACCGCTGACAGAATTACTTTTAAACGTAATATTTTGGCAAAAATTTCAAAATGGTTTGATAACACAAAAATGCATAATTAAATGAATTATATTGAGCATTATTACCAAAACTATACAATGTAAAGTTTCAGCGTGTAGTTTACTTCTTTTATATCTTCCTTGATCGTCCGTTAATCTACTTACCGTCTTAGGCCTTCTTATGGTAGCCTTAGACAGTGGCACCATTTTGGAGGGGGGGCAGGGGAATCAATGGCCTCCCTTGATTTTTGAGGGATTCAATTTTCAACTCTGAAGCTCTTAGTTTATTCTTCCTTTTCCAAATTTTTTGTTGCTTTGGATTTATTCCGGAAAAACCAAAACCAGGTCATTAGAAAACAAAAAATTGAAGACACTCAAAGATTTGCAGCAAGTCACGCATTTGAAGAATATCTCCTTTGGCATGGGTTCGTCAGATTCAGCCTGTCAAATTATACTGTCTCCAATAATTTATGTACCCGGTCAGCCTGTAAAGTCATTTCCATGGCTAAAATATTCAAAAGAACAGGACTCGGTATTCTGCTTCTCTTGCCGACACTTCAGTGGATCATTGCTAAGATCATGCGAAAGATATGGCGCAACAGCATTCATTGACGCAGGATTGAGGAAGTGGAAAGATATTTTAGAGCTGGTAAGGCAGCACGAAAGCAGTGACTGGCACAAAGCATGTACAATTTCCTGGACCAAATGTTAAGCTTTTCAAACGGAGACGGCCGATTCTTTTGCCTCGTGCCTGTCCAAAATACGGGGGAAGGAAATAATAGAGAACAAAAGACATTTAAAGGCTCTGCTAATGAATATAGCATTACTTGGACGGCAAGGTTTTGTACTCTGTGGCCATGATGAAGGAGAGTCCAGTGCCAATCGAGGGAATTTTGTTGAGACGGTAGGTCTTTTAACAGAAATCAACCCAGCCTTGATGGATAAGTCTTGCAAGGACTATGGCCATTGCTTGTCACACGATAAAACGAATACATTGAGGTCATAGGAAATAAAATTAAAAGTTCTATCGCGAAAGAAGTCAAAGAAGCAAAATACTTTGCCGTTCTTGCTGACGAAACAAAAGACCTCTAAAAAAAGGAACAACTTGCGATCTTAGTGTGCTATGTTCGTGATATGAAAATCAAAGAGAGCCATAGGCTGCTACCACATGCGCAAGGTTGACGCTGAGAGTTTGGTCGTCTTATTTACAACGAAATAAAGGGTATCGGCTTTGACTGGTCAAAATGTGTCGGACAGTGCTATGACGGTGTGAATGTAATGAACGAACCTTTTTCAGGAGTACTGGCCCTTCCCCGAGAAAAGGCACCTGTGTTCACTCACTGTCATTCCCATTGACTTAACCTTGTTATTGGCGATTGTATGCGGAAAATACAAAGAATTTCGTCAGTATTTTCAGTTTTGCAAACAGCTTATGGTTTTGTCTCCAACAGCAACACTCGATACCAGCTGTTTGTCGAGGCCCAGGAAAACTCCCAACGTGTCCATTTAACGCTTGAAAGGACAGTTGTGACAAGTTGGTCTTACTGGTATAGATCAGTGGCTAAAATTATGGTAAGATATGACTGCATACTTGCAGTTCTGTCAGTTATTCAAGAATCTTCTGACAGGGAGAAAGCAGCAGAAGCTACAGGTCTTAAGAATCAACTAGAGTTGTTTCCCTTCATATTCAGTTTGTATGTCATTCACGAAGTTCTTGCAGTGATCAACCCTCTTTCTGACCAACTGCAGGCCCCAGATCTGATCATTTCAGAAGCCTACACTTTAATCACCAAAACAAAAACCAACTGAAGAAAATGCGTGATGTCGAGTATTTTCGAGTCCTATACGGCAAGTCCAAGGATATGGCTGTTAATGTCGGAGCTGATCTGTCAGGAAAAAACGCTCTTGGTTCAACCATACCAGCAAAATCAAAACGAGTTCAGACGATATCCAGAAGACTCAGGGACTATTTGACGATATCAACACTTGGAAAGCACAACACTGAATCTGAGGGCACAAGAACAGAAGAGAAAATGCGAAGAGAGTTCTACGAGGTTTTGAACAGAGCGGTAAATGAGTTTGACGAGTGTTTTTCTGTCCAACTGACAGTACTAGAAGCCAGAAGATTCCTTAACCCCTAATCCAAAGACTTCATGAGCACATACTTACTTCTCGAGATTGCGACATACTTCGATAAGGCTGGCATCGATGTTATAGAGCTGAAAAGTCAAGCTTTGACAGCTCGTGCATATATATCGCAGCTTCCCCAAAAACCGGCCAACGCTTAAGATCTTTTTGCAAGCCTAGGAGGATTGAAAAAAGCTTATTCTGAGGTTCTTGAGGTCGTGAGGGTAGTCCTCACACTCCCGCTCACAACATGCTCAAATGAACGATTTTTCTTTGTGTTGACATTTCTGAAGGACTACCTTCAGACAACAATGGCCAACAAGTGACTTTCGCATTTGCTCCTTATGTTCTCTGAAAAGGCTGCAGTGAATGAGCTGGATTTTGAAAATCTTGTGGACGACTTCGCAAAAATGAAGCCAAGGCGATATCCATTGCTTAAGCAACTGCAATTAATTTTCAGTATTTAATTTGTGTTGTAAATGTTCCATCTTGTAACGATTTGTTGGTCCCTAACCAGGTTGCAAAATGCAAAATCTTAATAAATTACGTTGCTTTAATGTGTATTCGAAGACTAATTTGAAGAGTAGTCTACCAAACAGAGTAATTACATTTTGAGTCTGGACGGGGGCCCAATTTTGATCTTTGCCCCCCCCCCCCCGAGGTTTTCGGGAATGGCGCCACTGGCCTTGGACAACAATATGGGGCACAACCTGCAGAGTGTTTCTAGCATCTCTAACTTTTATATTATACAAAATATAACAATATCTATTGTACATATAGCACAATTTCAGCCATAGGTTATAGCTCACTTCATAAACGTTTACATGATGAGGACTGAATCAGAAATAATTGCAAAATAGAAGTTCGTCTCTTATATTCACTTTGAGCCCGAAAAAACTTGGACTGTCAGATTTAACTAATAATCTTATATTTCTAGAAAATAAAAACCCATGACATTGAAAAAAACTAATTCAATTCACTACCCTGTAATCTAACAAGGAAACCAGTTTAAGATAATTAGTGTATAAAGATTAATCTACCAACAACCCGGAAACATGAAATATTATCATCACAGTTTACGCAAGAAAAATTTCATGCTAAGACTTAAATTTCAGTCAAAAAAAGAACTTTCAAAACTAAGCCTAACACTTAAAAACCCTAAGTTGGTCTTCACGGGGAAATAAACAAACTTTAAAAAGAGAGCATAAGAAATTGCAAAAAAACGAAAATTTTTATACAAAAAAAAAACAAGGGCAATAGGAAAATCTTGTTGTGATTTTCAAATCACCTTTAAGTGCTTTCGTTCAATGTTTTTGGTTCAAATGTTGTGAAACGCAATATATAAATAAACGAATTGAAATTAATAGATGATTTTCTCACCCTGAAACGTTTTTTTTAATAGTAGTAGTTAAACTTTAGCGCAAATAGTGGGGTTTTAAGGGGGCAGCAGCTCATCATCATGTACAGGCTGATTTTGGTTGGTTTTTATTTTAATGTCACTATTAATTTTTATTAGAAAAAAAAACATACTCTTTTTATTCCTTTTAATCCCGAAGGTGTAGGAGATAGGATTTTTTTTTTTTTTTTTTTTTTTTTTTTTTTTTTGCCAAGTAATTACCTCTAAACATAATATAATGACTATCAAAAGCTCGACTCGACCAAATTTGTATTTCGAGGTCAAAACAAAAAACATAAAAATAGATTTAAAAGCAATCATACACAAAACTGGAAATACAATACAGCGTATTTTTTTATCAAAATTGCGAATTTTAATGTCACTCTTTATTTAATAAAAAAAGACTGCTATTTTATATTTCTTTCAAGCCCAAAGGTGTAGGAGATAAGATGTTTTCAAAACGTTAGCTATCACAAATCCGGCTGGACCGAATTCGTATTTTGGGGTAAAAAAAACATAAAAATAGATTTTAAAGCAATCATACACATATAAGTGGCAATAGAATGCACCGTCTTCTTATCAAAATTATGAATCGCTCAACAATATACCTACCATATTTTCATATATGAATGGGACAAGTCAAAGTAAACCTTATTGGTTTTGGATCATCCAAAGGGATTCAGCTTTAAACAAAATAGTGAAATATGTTCCGAAAGCCCTCAAAAAAAAATCGAGAGTCCTAGAACAAATTCTGTACAGACAATTAAATGGATGAAAAGACATTAATAAACAATATAACAGTTGTGTTTCAACAGTTAGTATTACAAGAGAGTCAGATAAATATTGTAATCCAACAAGAATCATAAACACAGACCAAAATTAGGATCATCCGTAAAAAAAATAGCTGAATGACCTACAGGCCAGGTAGGCTAGCTGGATTTTCAAGGTTTTCAGATGGCCTTGTTCAAGCAAAAATATGTGCAGACACAAAAGATTTATTTTACCGCTATTTCTATTTTTCTATTATTAGAAATTTGTTTTCTTTTTACCTATTAGTCCTTTTTTCAGTTATTCACTTATTTTTCTCCAATCTTGACTATTGTATTTGAAGAGAGCAACATGGGAATAGCTAGAGTGAAGATCAAACAAATGAAGCTCCAAAACAATTCTTAGTCATAAAAAAAGTGGGTCGTCTCTTTACATCCTCCTACCCTAAGGTAGGAGGATGTCGTAAGGAAGGATTTAAGAGAAATGGGAGCTTATTGGGAGGATGTGAAGAGAGAGGCTTTGAATAGGTTAGGATGGAGGAAGAGCGTGCGTAGCTGCGTCACCCTCAGGTGGCTTGGTGCTTCTACGAGTTACGAGTTATATATATATATATATATATATATATATATATATATATATATATATATATATATATATATTTTTTTTTTATATATATATATATATATATATATATATATATATATATATATATATATATATATATATATATATATATATATATATATATATATATATATATATATATATATATTATATATATATATATATATATATATATATATATATATATATATATATATATATATATATATAAATTTTCCCAATAAATGTGTTGAAAAAGTAATCCATTGTAAACTCAACATTTACATACCTGTTATAATAAAGATTCTTCAACCCACTAACAAGCCTTTTTGTTGTGTTGATCTTTCCTGCTGGTCCTGTAAATAAAGAGAACCCTTTAAGGACGAACTTGATTCCTCTACGGTAATATATTAAATTTAAAAGGGGTATTAGTAACATTTTGGCTTGCTAAGTCATTGAGAGCATAGCTCTCTTGCAATAAATATCTTCTCATGCTTATAATCGTTTTTCCCAAATATAATTTTCCAGGTTAACTCTTTTCTGTCAAGAGGCTAAAACAGTATCAACTATTTCAGGTTAACAATGCAAGCGGAAAAAAAGTAACGTCCAGTTTTTGAGATTTGAAGATGGACAATTTTTGCTAAGAATGAAGCACTTTGAAGAAACGTGACCTAAACACAAATAAAATTTGTGGTTATGTTACTGCAGAATTGGACAGGAAAGTGAAAACAATTTAGAATATGACGGTCAGGTTCAATATTTCTCGATCAAATATAGTCAGGTATTACATGTAAAATACATAATTCAAGAAGCTAAGGACGAATTTCTTTTCTTGGAAGAGCAGGTCAATATTAACCCTCTGAAATCGTTCGTTCACAGCAAAACATCAGGCAAACTTTTCACTGCTTTCTGTTTGATCACTGCTTTTTGGAGTTACCAAAAGCAATTAGCAACGAAGTTAATTAATAGAAACATTAACAGTCTTAAAACATGTCTATCTGAAAGAGCGTTTAAACTACAGTATAACTTTCTGATCAGACCAAAATCAGTTTTTTTCTTCTTTGTTAAAGTAAAATTAATTCTGCCCTCTAAGATAAGAAGATGTTACTAATCTTTAAAATTATAAGATTTATGACTGGCCCTACCCCCCCCCCCCCATATGGGCACCCATGGGTCAAGCCGATTCTTTTTTTTTTTTTTTTTTTTTTTAAAGAGAATACTAAATAAATTTATTTCTGTCTCAGTCCACTCAGAGTTTTGCCATTAATATCATTTTATTGGTAAATATCTTGATTAACGGAGTATTCAGATAATTAAGAAACAAACTTAACTCTAGTATCAGAATTTCATCCTGAATCCAAATATGACATTCCTTTCCACCGAAAATTCCATTTTAAGCCTTTTAAAGACCGTCAAAGATTATACATTTGTTTTTTTAATTAGATACGGCTTATCCACCTGTATTAGCGTCAATCTTGTTAAAATCGGTGTACCCTTAAATTAAATCGACGATGATAAAACTGAAAATCAAAAAATGCACGAAAAAATATACAGCATTTGCTATATATGTGAATACGATTAGAAAGGATAGGTTAGGTTAAAATTGAGTTTTCGGTGGAAACAAATGTCATATTTGGATTCAGGATGAAATTCTGATTTTAGAGATAAGTTGGTTTCTTAGCTATCTGAATACTCCGTTAATCAAGATATTTACTATTTTGTTTGGTAGTTTATCCATGCTAACAACCTTGTATCCCTCCTCTTCATGAATACAGCTAGTGCTTCAGCCTGAAAGACCCAAGTCATTCGTTGAATTGATGGTCAGTTTATTGTTAGGTTTATTCATGATCTGCTCTGAGGGTCCTTCTCTTGGCTCCTTAATCTCTTTCAGTAATTCCTTGTCAGTTTGCTTTATTCATATAGTACAAAAAGACACAACATCAAGAATACACCTTATCCTTCCTAAATGAAAAAATCTTATATTCGCTGCATTGTGACATAGATCAAATTCGAGGCTTTTGCAAGTTGGATTGGCGGATGAGATAATTGCTGGAGCCAATCTTGTGAAAGCCTCGCACAAGGTCGTAAACACTGGGAGATCATGGGTTAAAGTCTTCTAGATGCCACCGTGTAGGGCAACTATGCCTGGTGCCATAAAGAGTACAAATCAAACGAGATGCAATCAAATACTACCAGTTGACTCTGCGCGTATTTAGTTCATAACGGTCACAAGTGTCTCTTTGTCAAAGCATATTTTCCGAACGGATATTTTTTGGAAAATAATTGAATATAAAGATACAATAAAATGATAAAATAAAAGATGTTAAATAATATAAAATATGACAAAGATAAGTAATCATTCAAATCTATACAAAGATATCGCGTGAAATATATATGAAAGAGATATAATCTAAAAAGGCAGTAAGAATTGTCCTTTGAAAAATCGAAGGGCAACGAATATTTTAACCACAACACAAAGAATGTATTCCTAGAGAAAAACGCTAGAAATTCAAGTTCATGCTGTCCAAAGACAAAAGTACGTATAAATTACATATGGTTCAGCTTTGAATATGTTGACATAACCGTATTAAAAAGTAATAAACTTGAGCTGAAAGTATATTCAAGGAGAATATAATCCCATTTTCATTAACTAATATCTCAAACGGATATAGTAAGCATATGATAAATTCATATTATCTCCAAAAAAAATTTCATATATAATACTATCATTAATAATAAGGAGTAATAACAGACAGTGATGTAAATAGGGGGGGGGGGGGTAGGGGGCATTTGCCTTTGCCACCCCTATATCTTATGGATTTCTTGCATTTTCAATGAAGAAATCCCCCCTTAGATTTTAAAAACTACATTTGCCCTTCCTCCCTAATTTCACTACTTAATTGACGCTACTGATGACAGCAACAATTTAATTAGTTCTTGACTTTATTCAACCGTTTCAGAGGCCCACTCGACGAAGCGAATAAATAAAAAGTGAAGAAAATTCAAATCGAAGATTCTTTGCTGGTTTTGGTTTTAACGCACAAAGTGCTCGGAGGAGAAAATGTGGTTTCTGGTTTTGGTACTGTATTTACGAATAGAGAACATTTTTAATGCATAAAGTGTGGACTGAGAATTAGATTTCTATGAGTTTATTCAATGGAAAAAACTTTTGCTATTTTACTAAACCTTATTCTTAGGAATTTTTTCACGGGCTAATGGTTAATCAGGTGCTTTGATGCGAAACAAATTCTCGAGAAAAAAGAAGAGGATATAGTAACATTAGTTTCTGGAGGTTGATTCAAACTGACTTGGTTTTGTATTGAACGAGTTCTGAGCATTAGTGAGTGGGTTACATTTCAGTGAAATTGAGCCACGATTTTTCTAGGACCATATACATACTATTACTTTAAATGGAGGATAAATTCAATATCATTTCGATGTACAAACATCAAGAGAACCACTATAAAATATAAAAATTAGATTCTTTTGTTCGTGACTGACTTCAAATCAAAAGCTTTCTCCACTGACGACATGCCATGCAGCCCCAAATTTTTTATCTAAGGTTTCTTTTATTAGCCTTGCAGCGCCCTAGAAATAAATGTGTGTATTTAGCTACAGCCCAGGCAAGTACTATAAGCATGTGAAACCTGACATTTTACAGAAAGATCTAAGTTCAATTTGGAATTAAACCTAAAATCAATCTCACTAGTTTGGTTTCTAACTTGATTTCTAAATAAACTCAGTAAATTACTTCCTCAGCTCATATATCAATATTTTCTTTCTGTAATTCAGTTCAATATGTATATCACCCAAAAGAACACACAAAACTCCTGAACAAGGAGAACGTAAAAATCTACAGTCTAAAAACACTAAACAAATATAAATAAATTACTGAAGGCCCATTCACAATGATATTTAACTAATACCAAGGTTTAGCTAGCGCTAATTTGAGCCAATCAAAATTTTTCAGACAATTTGAAAATCCTACAGAAAATCGGATTGATTCATATTGGTTCTAGCTAAATCCAGGCATCAGTAAAATCTCATTGTGAATGGGCCTTAAACACTAGACGGATAAGAAAGTATTCAACTTGCTACAGCCTTTCACAGCCTTTCACTTTCATAGCCTACCTAATTTATACAGCTAATTTATACAACTCTATAAGAAAATTAAAACAAATTTTCTTGTGAATTATTATCGCTTCTAATCAGCAGTTATACCAAACCAATCCTGCTCAACTAATCCTCAGGGCTATACTGTGGTGTTCTCCCCCTCATAGTATAGTGCAGACGGTTTGATATCATTCCATTTTCCCTTCTTGCTTTAGTTTTGTTTTTCTCTGTTTAAAGCTTTTTCCAATAGGCAATGTTTAGAAGTCCTCCAAAAAAAATGTCCCCCCAGATCCCAAATCAAATTCCAATGAATGTGCCATAGTGAAAGATACCCATCTTGGCTGGTCAAGCACACTTTCTCAAAGTTCAAATGATAGCTCCAATTCGGAGAATAGGACAATGATAAGTGTAGGGGCTAATGTAACCATAACTGATGATAATGGGTTTCAAGAGGTCCTCTCTAGAAGTTATAAAAAAAGGAAAAAAATCTCCCCAATTAAAAGCATTTCCCCTCTCCCTGCCCAGGATCCTCCCTCCAAAAACTTAGGAATTTACCTTAAAATTACTCCCACTACCCCCTTTGAAATAAAAATAATCTCTGCAATAAGAGTTGCAATTTTTAAACTGCTAAAATCAATGTTCTCTCTTAACATTAACCGTGATGGATCTCTGCTAATAGCTGTAGAAGATCAGAAATCAGCAGATACAATAATTAACCTTAAATCCCTTCTGAATACCCCAATTATTGCATCTAATTGGAACCCAAAACAATCACCAACAAAAATAGTAGTTTATAATGTTCCCCCAGAGATATCTACTCAGGAGTTAAAAGAAGGCCTTTCAGATAGGGCTGGAAACACAATCCCAGTTGAGGATGTTACCCAACTTGGAAAACCCAACTCTAATGGCCTAAAAACTAGTAGATCCTTCTTATTCACACTGAAGGATAAAATTGATATCCCAGAAAAATTATTCCTATTTGGGCAAATCAAACCACACAAGGAATACAAACCTAAGCCTATTCAGTGTCAGAAGTGTTACAAACTGGGACACACAACAAACAAATGCAATGAAATTCTCCAAGAGTGTAGTAATTGTAAATCTTTCCATCCTAAAGAGCTGACAACTTGCAACAACACTCAGCCTACATGCATCAATTGCAAAGGCCCACATGAATCTACAAATAAATCATTATGCCCTGCATACAAGAAAAGAGCTCTAACACTCCAAATATCAACAGAGAAGGCACTCCCATACCCCTTTGCAGCAATGGAAGCAAATGCTGCCCAACAATACCAAATAAAGCCTGTAATTAAACCAACCAACTCCCAAAAGTCACTTACCCCCAATGCATCAAGTACCCAATACCAAACACCATCTTATAAGCCCCCAAGCTCACATCACCATCAGAAGCACTCACTAAGCCCAAGCGCCTCCTTGCCTGGGGAGATGAGGCCAGCCTATCCCTCCCTCCCAAGAAAAAACAAACCAGAAACACTCCCAGGAATTAATCCATTAACCAACAAACAGGATGCACTACCAAAAATGCAATCCCAAAATATATTCTTATTCATTCTAAAATGTAATACAGTTCAGGCCATGAAAATACATCAACTACAGAAAACAAAAATTATTGCAGAATTTGAAAAAATTTACATCCCAGATGATATGCTCATTCAAGCAAAAAAAGATCTTGCTTTACTATTAACAAAGCTGAACATTGATACACATTCATATGAAGAATAAATCAACAACACAACATTTATCAATACTCCAATGGAATGTAAGATCACTCACAGAAAATAAGCTAAATGAACTAACATCATTTATGAATAATCATTCAATTAATATTGCTTGCCTCCAAGAAACTCATTTAACCAAAAATCAACAAATTAAGTCTCTGGGATATACTATCCTGAGAAAGGATAGATCTTCAGAGAGAAAAGGAGGTGGTGTAGCTTTATTAGTTAATAATAATATAAAATTTTGTGGCATCAATTTTCCAGATTTTGAAAATGATGTTGATGTAATTGGTATAAGTGTTTGGCTGAATAATTTAAAAAACTACATAATAAGCTTTTATAACCCTAATGGCCAAACTACAGATGCCAAGGATTTCTTTAATTATATAAATAATTCTAATATGTTAAAAAATATCATTATTTGTGGAGATTTCAATGCCCACAGCCTTTTGTGGGGGAATAAACCAGCAAATAAAGCTGGTAAATTTATTGAGCATATGACTTCAAATAATAATGAATTAGTTGTTGCTACCCCTCCAAACCTGAATACTTATTTCAACCCCAAAAGTGGCAATTTCTCCACAATTGACCTACAAATTGTGTCTTTAAATTTTTTGAACAAAATTTACATAAATAAAATTGATAGTCTATGTACAGACCATTTTGCTATAGTTTGCTCCCTAAATGAACCTGCTGAAACTGTATCTCATACATCCAAATATATCAACACTAAAGCAAATTGGTCTATTTTCCAAAATAAGCTAAATGAGGAAATTACAAGTTTCACCCAAAGTTCATGCATTTCTAAGACAACAGTTGACACACATGCTGAAGCATTGACATCTTTACTAATAAATACAGCTAATCATGCTATCCCCAGGACAACACCTAAGAAAGCAGTCCCTAAACAAATTCCTAAAGCATGGTGGACAAATGAGTGCCTAAATAAATGGAGGATAATAAAGGAAGGTAGTACAGAATTCATAAAAAAAAACAACACCTACTACATATTTTAAAAAATTACAAGCAGAATCTAATCTAAAAAGGACTATAATAGATGTTAAATATAAATACTGGAATAATTTTGCAAATAATCTCTCCAGAGAAACAAATGAGCCAATTATACATAAAGTCATAAGCCACATATGTGGGAAAAAGACTTCTCCCAACCCACTCCTGTATGAGCTTATACATAATAATACCAATTATGACCATGATAATGAAAAGGCTAACCTATTTGCAACTCTTTTTGTTAATAATCTAACATCAAATTATCAAAGCAAGCTGTCGACAATTCCTATGAATCCTAGTTACCAACCACGCCCAGGATCCGAGTACATTAATAATCCATTTTCAATCCAGGAATTGAATAATGCAATACATCATATTAGGTCCAAAACTAGCAGTAGCTATGACAATATACTCTCTACATGGATAAAGAATCTCACACCTTCATACAAACAAGAACTGCTAAATTGTTATAATCACGCTTGGGCATCTTCTAGGTTACCCAATATATGGAAATGTTCGTCCCTCCTACCAATCCTAAAGAAAAATAAACCAAAAGATAACCCTGAGTCTTATAGGCCCATAATGATTACACCTGTGATGGGGAAAATAATGGAGAAAATGATTTATCACAGACTCCTCTGGTTTGTTGAGAAAAATAACATGATCCCACACACTCAAATTGGATTCAGGAAATACCACTCCTCAACAGATGCTTTCATTTTGCTAACAAATGCAATAAATGAATCTTTCTCAAAAAATAATATCCTAGTGGCAGCTTTCCTAGATTTTGAAGGAGCTTATGACAATGTGAACCACCAAATCCTTTTAAATAAACTTGCGAACCTTGGAGTACCTCCTAAGCTAGTATCCTTTATTAAATCCTTCATAGAAGTGCGAAGTTTCATTGTTTGTGTTGGTTCAGCCTCTTCACCCCAAAAGACAATATCCAAAGGCCTACCTCAGGGAGCAGTCCTCAGTTGCCTCCTTTTCGCCCTATATCTGTGGGACATGAACCTACCCCACACGAATCTACAATATGCTGATGATCTGGTGCTATGGTCATCTGGCAACACCTTTCAGATAGCACAGTCAAATCTGCAAAAGTCACTTTTCCAGTTTGAAAAATTCTCTCAACATTCAGATTTACCCATTGCACCCACCAAGTCAAAAATAATCCAATTTCACCGGAAGCGAAACCATGTTAATGCAAAACTAACTCTAAATAAAACAACTATTCCAGAAGATAATAATATTAATTACCTAGGTCTCATGCTTGACCAAAAACTTAATTTCCACCTCCACATTTCATACACAATAAAAAAATGTTATAGAAAAGCAAATATACTAAAAAGACTTCTTTCCACACCCTGGGGTTGTAAGGAGAAAACCTTACTCCAGTTTTATAAATCACATATAAGACCCCATATTGACTATGGGCTCATTGTCTATGGTGCATGTGCAAAGACCCAGATGCAAAAAATTGAAACAACACAAAATGATATAATACGTCTCATATTTGGTCTTAGGAAACCCACAAGCACCAAGTTTCTGCTTATGGAGAGTGGATTAACAACAATAAGGGAGAGACGTAGCTTTCTCTTGATAAAACATCTTACAAAAATTGAATCAAATAGCTCACACACATTACATAATTGGTTAAGAAATCCAGCCATGTATAGAGGTATTGCAGATGAGTATGCCAATATTCAAAAGAAGTTCCCTGTACCAGCAAAGTCTATTGCACCTACTTTCCCCCAATCCCCTCCATGGAATTGGTCATTTCCCATAATAAATACTGAATTTTCAAAATAGAATAAAGATTTAACCCCCATTGCTTTTGTCCAGAAAAAATTTGCAGAACTTAACACAATTACCTATAAAAATCACTTCCAAATATTTGTTGATGGGTCAAAAATGGATGAGAAGGTTGCAAGTGGTGTTTTCCTTCCTCAGCTGAAAATTGCAATGGGCGAGAGATTATTTAATAATTTATCTATAATGTCTGCTGGGTTAAATGCCATAATCATGGCATTAGAACACCTTAAGCAAAACCAACCTTTGATTGAAAATTCGAATAATATTATCATATATTCCGACTCTTTATCAAGCCTTGAGTTGCTGGCCTCAGCTCCTCAATATAGGTTGGACATTGACACTTATCATTGTCTCAGTATTATTGATAATCTTGCTTCAAGTGGCATAAAAACTTACTTTCAGTACATTCCTAGCCACTCTGGCATAAGTGGTAATCATCAGGTTGATGAAATAGCAAAAAATGCTATAAATATTGACCAGCCAAGTGGGAGACCAATCCCAATTAGAGATATTTACCGATGGAGGCTATCAGATATTAATTTTAATAAGATTAATCCTATCCTTTCCCCCTTTCCCAATAGAGTATCTTTCTAAAATTTATCATAGAATTCGTTCTGGAACAAATGGACTAAATTTCCTTGCATTCTCATATAAGCTTTCTAATTCAAGTGGTTCAATTCCCATGTCCCCTCTTTGAAGGCATTGTAATATGAATAATGAAACAATTGACCATTGCCTATTTGAATGTAATATGCTGACGTCTGCACAACATACCTTGCTTTGTAAACTGTTAAAATACTTCAAACACCACAAAATCCCACTATCAGCCAAGAGCCTAGCCAACTATACCTGCACACAGAGCATAGAAATCGACATCTATCATCTTATATTTGAACTCCTAGAGTCAAAAGATCTGCTGAAAGATATCTGAATATATCTAATAAATATGAGGCAATCAAGCCAGTAGCTCTGTAGCCCACAGAGTGAAGCAAAAGGAAAAGGGCTAAATACTTTTACTGAAAAGCCCGCTTTCTGTTAAATAGAATAAGAAGAAGAAGAACTTTTTAAAACAAAAAATAAAACGACTGTGATTCTGCTCGAATGGGGATAGGACCTTAGTTATCCCTTATTCTGAAACCGTGCGCTTATAACTAGTCCACGCAAAAGTCTACAAAGCAGAATCTTCACATAATGAAAATATAATGAGATATTTTTCTTATCTGTATCTTTAAACTTTCGCCAAAAGTAAGTCAGTTCAAGATATTGGGGCATTGCCAACACATTTGAAATGTAGACCAAGTGGACCCTCGACTTGAACCCAGTGGCTATTACGTTCACGCTAATGTAAAACTCTAAGTAAAAACGGAATTTGCAGAAGAGATCCTTGGCTCTAGCATACGCATTTTTTTTTTACTTCCTATCCGGGAATCAGCAATAATCAAGACTAACACACTGGCTTAGAAGTCCCGTTCGAGTACCACACGAGAGCTATTATAGTAAAATTTACCGTAGATGAAACCAAAGGATAAGTTTAGATTATTTTCTCATTTCTCACCATAATCAACAATTGTAAAATTGTTAAAATATCATTTATTGTTACGTGCCAGAAAAGGTTGCTATATGTTTGACAGCAAGGTCTTTGTATCTTTACTTTACTTAACGTTTTCAGTTTGAACAGAAACGACTAACCTTGTATTTTAAACTCTGGGATAGGAAATATACCGACCCTGCTGTCTCAAGCAGATCGCCAAACTCTTTGTCCAAATAGAAAAACTATATATTTTCTAAAAACAGAATTATTAAAGAAATCAAACCTAGGAGTTTTGTGGGCTGCCAGTGGTTCAGGAACCAGGACAACCCAAAACATCTGATGACGCATTGCGGTAATTATTAATGATGGAGTGGTAGTGACGACGATTTGGTAGATGGAAATAGTACCTGTGAGGTGCTATTGGGGATGATTACGATAATGGTACTGGTATTAATGAAAAAATACCTGGCATTGGTTTAATTCAAGACACCCTGATGGTGTTTGATATCAGGTATGATATGCTGGGGTGAATGAGATTATGCTTTTTGACACTAGCGATTTACATCCTTTTTTTTTACAAGAATTAGGATGATTTAGGGATGCTAAACAAGCTTAAAAATAGCCAAGAGTCTTCGCAAACCAGTGGTCATTGTATTAGGACTGTGTGTGACGAAAGCTGAGTATTTGTTTTACTACAATGAAAACTGGAGCAACTGTGATTAACTATGCATTAAATGAGTAAGAATCTACAAGGTCAGGGGGGAGGGGTATTCAAAAGGCAAATGAGAGGCTAAAATAAACTTGTAGGAAAGGAAAATGAACACTATACAAATTAATTCAAGACACCCTGACGGTGTTTGATATCAGGTATGATATGCTGGGGTGAATGAGATTATGCTTTTTAACACTAGCGATTTACACCCTTTTTTTACAAGAATTAGGATGATTTAGGGATGCTAAACAAGCTTAAAAATAGCCAAGAGTCTTCGCAAACCAGTGGCCATTGTATTAGGACTGTGTGTGATGAAAGCTGAGTATTTGTTTTACTACAATGAAAACTGGAGCAACTGTGATTAACTATGCATTAAATGAGTAAGAATCTACAAGGTCAGGGAGGAGGGGTATTCAAAAGGCAAATGAGAGGCTAAAATAAACTTGTAGGAAACGAAAATGAACACTATACAAATTATAAGACATTGAGTGAGAGGGGTCTAGAGGCCTTGTGCACTCCACACTTACCTAGCTGCAACCAATCAATACAGTTTTCACAAAAACTAGTTCACTATTTTTGGAGTATTCTAGTTTTAACAAATTAGAGATGACACCCTAGCCTTAAGCGAGGGGTGTCACACGAGGAGCAGCTTTTTTGCATTAATAATCATTTCTGTTGACAGTAAGTTTTAAAGTTCTTCTATTCTTTGTTTGGAATATGTTCGTCAATATGTCAGGTAAAGATCAGTTCTTTTTGAAGAAGCAATGGAAAAATATGAATATGAAATTATGGTCTTTTTTCTACTTGCACCGCCAGGCAGAACTTTCTGTTTGAAACTTCTAAACTACTTATTTGTATTGACAATAAACAAAACAAAAAATTGTCACCACCCTGATATTTTTTTTAGTTACTATTTTGCTTTAGCTATCATCTATTTTTCTAAACATGTTAATGCTCTTACAAGATACGAACATATTGCTTTAGATCAATGAGGTTAGCTTATCATTTATCCCTTGAATGTCTATCTAATCACCATAAAATTTCAGTTAATCATTTACGGTATTCAATTTTCAAAGAAAGAAACCTAAAAACCGAAGATTTTCTAACACCATCAAAATTAAAACTTAATTTTAAAAAGCACGAAACAGTAATGTTTAAACTTGACTGAGGAAAAATATAAAATGCAAACAATTATTTATGTTCCTCAATGAAACCAATGAAAATTTGCATGCGATCGCTCGAAACATAAGCCAAATTCTGATATAAGACATTCATTTAGTCAAGCATGAACAACTAAGTGGTGTCAGTATCTGAATCCCGGCTTGCGAAGTACTTTTCAACTCTTAGCAGAACCTGCCTTCATAACTCCCACTTTCAAATTTAAACTGGCATGCTTCCCTTGCAATTTTTTGTAATATACCAATTGAATATGTTCCTTATAAAATAATATAATGTTTTAGAGGTCATTACTTGGCTTAATAATATTAAGCCAATATGTATACTTGGCTTAATAATATGTGAGTAAATGCACACTTCTATTTTAAGAGCTACTTTCGTTTTAAATGGGATTATCATTTCAACCAAGTTTTAAACTATTCTTGATGTTTCTGAATATAAAGTTATGTCTTTATGGGAGATTCAAGTGTCTCTTTTGGGGGATGTAAAAATCCAAAAAATCCGGGAATTATATTGAATTGGGAAAATCACGATACTTTCCAGGACGAAAGGGGGAAAGTACCTCTCTCCAACATTTACGATTCGGTTTTTACTCGCCTTAGTAAACAAAGTCAACCATAGATCGTCTCAAAATGTTTTAAATACTAGCTTAATTATCCTTATTATGAATTCAGAGCCCTCTCCCCCCGCATATGTTGATTTTTCTCTTCAAACGCTGTGTTTTTCAGATAGGTGTTCAGACTTGGGAACAAAGCAAATTTATGGTCAATCTTGATAGCAGCGCTACCTGCAAAAACAATTTACTGGAAATGTGATCCCCTTGTTTAAATGGTGACTAAACTTTCTCGCCTTAAAATTATTATATTACTTACCCTTACTAGAGGGTAAGAATGGATAATTTTCCTTGGAGCTTCTAAAGCCATTTCGTATCTCCCAGAATGTTTAAATATTAGACGAAATTTGAAAAGAAAGGTGTGGCACTTAGTAGCAGTTATCTTATACGCTACCTGCGGAAATAAGTCGTGACGACCGCGTCATCTTAAGAGCGTCTTGTAACTTTACAGATCAGCAGCAATTCTAGGATTTACGTTATTACTATTTAAGAATTCATAATGGCAAGTCGAAAATCTTCAATTGTTTTTTTCTGTGTCTCTGTGTGTTGATATAAGCCAACAGCTTGTCATATAACTGCCCATTAGTTTTATTAACTTACAACATAGATCTGGGTGGAACTATTTGCGGGAATTAGCAGCTCACTATGAAAATTAGCCTAACTTCTTTTTGGTCACAAAACCATCCATGGCTTTGCTACTCTAGTAAGGCAACTCATTTTTCTATACGTGTTGAGGTAAAATTCTACTTTAGTTACTTTTGGCTATTTTGGAAAGGGGTTGGGTTAGGAAAATGAAACTTTCAGGGATGAATCTACATGCTAAGGTATGTCCCAGGAAGGTACTTTGAACTACCTACCTCCACTCCTTCCCTCCTCTATATAATGGTAAATTACTGCACATTGCTAGTTGTTTTAGCTCATATTTCATTCTATATTACTATCATAATTATAAATCACTGCTTACCTTACACAACTTCAGCTTTTAACCTTGTTCATTAAAATATATTCCAAAATCCTATTTTCTATTTCCCTTTAAACTTATTTACTATCTAGTTGACAACCTATGTCTGCTTATGGAACCTGTTTGTGATATCACAACTTTGCTTATCATAACCCCTTTAACAGTAGCATGCGGGTGCCATGGGGTAGAAGGCAACTCTGTGTTGATAAGCCATTTACACTTTATTAATAGGGAAAGGATTTGACAAGAGATAGACCAGTAAAAAAATCCAAATTGTTTTTAGAGGACAAATTATGTTATGAGAAGATGTTTTGGTAAATATCTACCAAATCATATTATTGAGTTAGGACTAAAGTGAATACACCATTTGATCACTTGCAAAGAAACTGGTTTTCCCAGTTTTGTTTTCTATACGCTGTAATCTCGGCCAAGCTAATTTCAAAATACCTGCAGTTTGTGAAACACCATTTCGCAAATGAAAAATTAATTTTTAAAGGTATATTACAAATTTGTATAACAAATTTGATTTTCAGAGAAGATAATAATTCAGATTGGAATTATTTAGAAAAGTGAATATCCTTGTTATTGAATATGGGCATGTGCGGATCAAGGATTTTTTTGGGGGGGGGGGCAAAATAGGTGGATCCAATAAAAAAAATTATGGGGAATGTAGGTTGATCTGATAAATTTACATCAGGAGTAAGTTTAATTAATGCAAACTTGAGTTAATTAAGTAAATTATGCTCTTTTTTATGCTCTAAGAATATAGTAATCATTTTTGTTGGAAATGAATTTTAGCCCCCACCCCTATATATACCAATTCAGGGTATATATTTGCACATTAGGGGGGTGGGGGTGATTTTATTTCTGTTTAAATGAGAGGTAAGTTTCAACTTCCCACCCCCCTCCCCCTAATGTGCAAATATATACCCTGAATTGGTATATATAGGGGTGGGGGCTAAAATTAATTTCAAACAAAAATCGGTAAATATATAACAAAACATATTATTGAGTTGGGAATAAAGTGAATGCCCAATTCGAAGCTTTTTTTTATGCTGATTGCAAATATAATAATCATTTCTATCGGAAATGAATTTCAGCCCCCCTATATATGCCAATTCAGGGTATATATTTCTACATAAGGGGGGGCAAATTTTGTTTCTGATGTAAATCGGAGGTAAGTTTAAACGTAAGTTTAAAATATATATTCAGATGGGAATTATTGAGAAAAGTGATTTTCCTTGTTATTCAATGAGGACAGGTGCGGATCAAGGATTTTGTTTTTTTTTGGGGGGGGGGCAAACTAGGTGGATCCAATAAAAAAATTTAGGGGTTGCAAAATAGGTTGATCCAATAAACTTGTGTCAGGAGTAAGTTTAATTAACACAAACTTGAGTTAATTAAGTAAATTACACTACTTTAGGCTATACTAGGGGGGTGTGAGCCCCTTCGCCCCCTCCCCGCTGGATCTGCCACTGAATGAGGGGAACTGGTATTCCCCTGTACAATGTTTTCAACTATGCAAGATTCCAATGGTACACTTTTCATATTTATCTGACACTATTTTTGATGTGTTTTAGGCTTTTTATAGAAATCACCATAAACTTCTTCTTGGAATAAATTTTCACTTTTAAAACAAACTAAAATAATAGTTACCAGTCCTGAATCTAAATCCCATGGAAACTTTTTCGCAATAGTAATTTTTTTCAAAATGTTTTTAACTTTTGGTTACTTTGCGCTGTTGTTTGTTCTTTACTAGGTTACACCTACCTCGGCAACCATGACAGTGGTGGATTCAGAGGGGGAGGGGGTTCACCCCCTAGTCAGTACCTCACTCTTTAAGCCAAAGATTTTTTAGTACTTTCATAAGAGCTATTTATTCTAAATAACGGCCTTTGTCATTAAGGGGTCATTTTTAAAGAAGTGGAACAAAATTTGAACTTTAGCTTAAAGAGCGAGGTATTGACTAGTAGGCGAGCCCCCTAATATACATATTAAAAATATATGAATGTAGAAGTTCGTTAAGTAAGTTAATTCGTAAGCTACATATCTTTATTACTAATAAAAACATTCGTAAATAAAATTAAATAAGTTTCAAGAAAGCCATTTAACCAAATAAAAGTAAAATTAATATGCAAATTTTTTTTTAATTACTCATGTACGGTGACCCAAGATCAAAACCTGCATCAATTCAAAAACATTCAAAAATTAAATAAAAAAACAAGTTTTTTAACTAAAAGAAAGGAACAACGTTAAAACTTGAACAGAAATTATTCAGTATATGAAAGGGGCTCTCCCCTCCTCAATGCCTCGTTCTTTACACTAAAGTTTGATTCTCTCATAACTCTTATTTTTGTTAAACAATAAAAATTCGTTAATCCCCCTCCTCGTCAGCAGCTACACCCAAAATATGCTTGTTTTGCTTTGGCATTCTTCAAGACAAATATTGAGCTATCTACCGAGAAAAGGTGCCTTTTATTATTTCTTCGCTTTCAATCTTGTATATACGTGACTGAAATATAGCCCCTTATGGAAAAGAATACTCCGTAACCCTTCGTCCTGATGTCTTAATTTACCTTAAAGATACCTTTAATCGCACTTGCTAGCAATAGGACGAATAATTTAGCGATAGGACTAATAATTTAGCTTTAATTCATTTTTATTATCGGAAATTCAATCAAAATTAAGTGCACATGCCCCATCAATATTGGTCAAACATGTCACTTCAATACATGACAAGTCTCACATCAACTTACTAAACATAAATTGTTTCTAGTTGCTATCTGACTATAATAGCTTGTTTAACCTGCCATCATTTATCATTCGAGAACTTCAAACAAAGATGATAAGAACTGTTTACAATTGCACAGACAATTCCTTGAAGTATGAATTTATAATTAAGTCAACGGAATCAAAACGTGTTAAAAATGAAAGGGAAGAGTAAATGATTGTCTGGTTAACAAGCATGCAAAATCGAGTATCTGAAGATGTCAAAATGAAAGTGAAGAGCCAAGTTTGCACCTTTAGAGGAAAAGTGGAAGCGATAATGAGAACAAGTCCAAAATGAAAATAAGTAAGTATATGTAAGTATAACGGCACTAGACCCTTAGGGCCCATCCAGCAGTCCTGATCTCTGTTTGGTAATATAACATAAGAATAAATTATTTTTGGTACTTTTTAAATATTATCTTGTTACATGGGCACCCATAAAGGGCGGGGGGGGGGGACTAGGGATGGTTTCCCACCCCTGGCCAAATGACGGTGTCATATATTTGTATTAATTTAAAAAAAAACTTTACACAGAATAAGTTTTTAAAGAAAAGTAAAGATCTCTTTTAATTCAAAAAATGGGCAGAAAAAATGTCAAATATCCTTCCAAGTATAAAACTACCATACATGACTATCACCTATTAAACGAAACTCAAAATGAACAGAAATTATTTTAAATTGCCAAGCCAAACTGGGAAAGCCCAAAAATCCCCCAGGGGCATCCCATGAAAACATCCCCCAGGGGCATAACCTAAAACTCTTATCCCCATACTATGGGGGATTGAGTCAATCCCAAAGGCCATGTTATGAGATCTTTGGACTATTTTTTTACAAATGGCTATCTAAGAATTTCTATCAGATACATTGGGGGAAAATATAACGTGGGGGGGGAGGGGGTGTTTTTGTTGTATAGCTACCCTCCGATAAATTTGACTTTTAAAAATGACACCTCAACTTCTGATTTCCAATTCAATTAGTCCCCTCCGAAGTATATACCCCGTTTCCATAAAAACCTTAAATGCCCTCAGGGTATATCTCACAACCCTTGCCCTCCGGACCATGAGGGGGTTCTCATCCTCAATGACATATTTTCTGAGCTTCTAAACTACGTCGAACAAAATAACTCGTGATTTTGACTCGAAGCGTTTGGGGAAATGATGGGCGTAGGGGGGGGGGTTCAAACTGGGAGCAAATTTGTACTAGGGGGCTGGTTATTTTTGGGGACGCTTCCATAAAGGATGGAATTTCTTTTTTTTTTTTTACCTCTGGGGGTTTTAGGGGTTCAACCCCCCCCCCCCTGAGTACTGCCTTGCCCAAGGGAACAAATTTGCTACTGTACAAGGAAACCGGTCATAAAAAACCTGTCAAATAGGCTATTTGCAAGAGACTACTATAGATAAATGACTGCAAAGTCATTCATCTAAGACATAGGCTAAAGACAGGCGATAATCTTGTAAAATTTTCTTAGTTTTTCTTTCAAATAATCAATTGTAAGCTGTTTTGCGGATCTAATTGACTTTCCAAATGGAAGGCCTAAATACCTAAGTGAGGTGGAATATCAGAATGTAGCTGGACCAACTTAGATTGTTTCAAATGTAGAGATTACTTTTTGACTTTGTATCAAACAGTTCGTGGTAACAAACTTTAAGTAAAGAGCAACCCGGCTCAATGGTAACCGAAACTCTAGAAAACGGGTTTTTGATACCAGTTGATAGATCAAAAGAATCAGATTTCAATGATGAATTCAAATATATATCTTTCATCAAGTTTAGTGCTTCCCAGCAAAAGTTAAGCGCCTGAGAAAATTTGGCTGATTTTCAAAAAAAGGGGGAAAGACAGCCTAAATGTTATAGAACCTTAATGAAAATCACACCATCATATTCAGCGTATCAGAGAACCCTGCTGTAGATGTTTTAAGCTCCTATCTACGAAAATGTGGAATTTTGCATTTTTGCCAGAAGAAAGATTACGGATGCGTGTTTATTTGTTTTTTTTTCCCCAGGGGTGAACGTTTTAGTCATATAAATTTTCAATGTTACTCTTTACTTTCATCTTGAAAAATAACTTGTTTTTACTGTTATTTAAATCTTTTGGCATAGCTTGTTCAGTGTATTTCTTAATGAACTAATTCAAATTGAAATATTGAACTGGTGAAATACACAAATGAAATATTCAAAAATAAAAAAAAATCTGCAAAACATCAAATAGCACAACCCTATCTCTTTTCTTCCTTGTACACGACGATGTAAAATAAGAATTTTGTAAATAATTTCTGAGACCCCACTGGCTAACCGTGATAAAACAAAAAACTGCCAAGACAAACAAAAAATTCTTTTTTTCTTCGCGATTTTTTGTTTTATAAGAATTTTGAAGATATAAAAGGACCAGAAATATTTATACATGTATATTCTATGTGCAGTGCTGTCAATTGGGGAGCAGGGGTATTTGCTTCTTTAAGTGTTTTTGCTCCCCTCCTATGTTTGGAAAAACATCCTTTTTGGTACTTTCATTTAGAAATGGCTTTTTCTTGAGATTTTCATCAAGAAAACTAAAAAAAAACTTTTTGCCCCTAGATTTTAAAAATATTTCCCCCCCAAGCATTCCCCCTTCTAATATTTTTTGTCATCACTCTCCCCGCGCAGACTTAGAAAAATTCTTAATTTGGCATTTTCAATGAGAATAGTATTTTCTTGGTATTTTATTAAAAGTTTTCGTGACTTTGACCTACATTTTTGTGAGTTGATACCACTCCTTTATTTTTGAAAGGAGCATAACTTTGCCCATTTTTTAAATACAGTATTGGTTCATGGGAAGTATAAAGACGTTTCAGGAGGGATTCTTTTCTGATGGGGGGGGGAGGAAAGGGTTACGGGGGAGGATTCTTCCATGGAGGATGTTTCCTTGGGGGAAGGGACATTTCTATGAAGGGAGCACCGGATTTCCCGGCATTATTTATAAAACGATCACATATTAAATAAAAAAAAATAGTTTATTCAATTTAAAGTAGGGAGCAACATTAAAACTCAAAACAAACATAAATGATTATGTTTGTGAGGCGGTTTGCCCCCTATTCAATACCTCACTCTTTTAGCTAGAGTATGTTTCTACTAGTTTCAAAAGAGCTCTCTATTTTAATCAACCGGCCTTTGTGATTCAGGGGTTTGTGATTTGAACAAAACCCAAATTGTAGCGTAAAGAGCAAGGTATCAACTAGGGGGCAAACTCCCTAATATACGTAATAAAACATACGAATATAGAAGTTCATTACATAAGTTAATTCGTAAGTTACATCAGAACAAAATTTCAAGAAAGCCATTTAGCCATAAAAGTAAAATTAATATGCAAATTTCGTTTTAATTATTCATGTACAGTGGGCCAAATTCTAAGCTGCATTAATTCAAAAATGTTCGAAAATTAAATAAAAAAAAAATAAACTGAAAGTAAGGAGCGACATCAAAACTTAAAACGGACAGAAATGATTATTTATATGAAAGGGGCTGTCTCATCCTCAATGCCTCACTCATTACGCTAAAGTTTGAATCTGTCACACAACTTTTACTTTTAAAACAATAAAAAAACTTAGGTTAAATACATACCCTAACCTAGGTACCTTTCCCCCCTTAAATACCAAAAAACAATTGTTTAAATATTGTATCTCCATGAGAAACCAAAGCTTTGCAATGTTTTATCCATAGAGGTCTCTTGGAAATAGCCTATTTGACAGGTTTTTTGTTACTGTTTTCCTTGTAAAATATTAAATTTTTTGCCTTGGACATGGCTGTACCCAGGGGGGAGGGATTTGAACACCTCCCCCCCCCCTCCCAAAAACGAAATGTTTGTCTGGCTTGTAAAAATGCAACAAAAATGTAGGTAAACAAATTTTGGTGTTTACGCATCATGCGGGTATACTATACAAGGCTTCCACTCTCGAAAATTTAAATTCGGGGACAAGTCTTAAAAATTCGAGGAGTTTTCGGGGACAAGTCTTCAAGGTTCGGGGATTTTTTGGGGTAAAAACAAAATGGAACTTTGTTCAGAAAACTTGGAAGACAAAATTGGTTTAAGCTTCATTTTCAGGCTCAAATAGGGCTTGTATCAGCATAGTAAATCAAACCTTTTACAAAATAGGTTTTAGATCGAGAGCCACGGACCGGGCTTTGAACCAATAGATGAAAACACTTATTGCTGATATTGCGGCAAAAACTTAAAAAAAAAGAAGAGTTTTAGTTTTTTTTTGTTTAACCCACCTCCCCCCAGAAAAAAACAGAGATTCCATCCTTTATGGAAGTTTCCCCACAAATAACCAGCCCCCTAGTACAAATTTGCTCCCGCAGAAACTTTTCCATTACTCGGTTATTAAAATCAAGTTCCCCGCTATTAAAATGATAGTTTTTGTCATTAAAATGACAACAACAATTCCGTTGAGCCGAAATAAGCTGTTTTCGTTTGAGAAGTCGCATATTGATTCCTTTTTTTCTTTATTTTTGCAGTTTAGAAAAATTGATGTGAGACTTTTCATGTATTGAAGTGACATGTTTGACCAATATTGATGGGGCATGTGCACTTAATTTTGATTGAATTCCGATAATAAAAATGAATTTAAGCTAAATTAAGACATCAGGACGAAGGGTTACGGAGTATTCTTTTTCTATAAGGGGCTATATTTCAGTCACGTATATACAAGATTGAAAGCGAAGAAATAATAAAAGGCGCCTTTTCACGGTAGAAAGCTCAATATTTGTCTTGAAGAATGCCAAAGCAAAAAAAGAAACAATTCAAAACAATCATATTTTGGGTGTAGCTGCTGACAAGGTGGGGTATTAACAAACTTTTTATTGTTTAAAGCAAATAAGAGTTGTGAGAGAGTCAAACTTTAGCGTGAAGAATAAGGCATTGAGGAGGGAAGAGCGACTTCCATATGCAGAATAATTTCTGTTTAAGTTTTAACTTTGTTCCTTACTTTCAGTTAAAAAAAACTTTTTTTTTTATTTAATTTTTGAACGTTTTTGAATTGATTCAGGTTTTGATCTTGGGTCACAGTACATGAATAATTAAAAAAAAATTTTCTTATTAATTTTACTTTTATTTGGTTAAATGGCTTTCTCGAAACTTATTCAATTTTATTTACAAACATTTTTATTAGTAATAAAGATTCGTAGCTTACGAATTAACTTACTTAACGAACTTCTACATTCATATATTTTTATTATGTATATTAGGGGGCTCGCCTACTAGTTAATGCCTCGCTCTTTAAGCTAAAGTTCGAATTTTGTTCCAGTTCTTTAAAAATGACCCCTTAATCGCACAGGCCGTTATTTATAATAAATAGCTCTTATAAAAGTACTAAAAAATCTTTGGATTAACGAGTGAGGCACTGCTAGGGGATGAACCCCCTCCCCCCCTTTGGATCCACCACTGTCATGGTTGCAGAGTTAGGTGTAAGTAAAGAAAAAACACCAGCCCATATTAACCAAAAGTTACAAACATTTTGAAAAAAAATTACTATTATGAAAAAATTGACATGGGACATTGATTCAGGACTGGTAACTATTATTTTGGTTCGTTTTAAAAGTAAAAGTTTATTCCAAAAAAAAGTTTATGGTAATTTCTAAAAAAAGACTAAAACACATCAAAAATAGTGTCAGATCAATATGAAAAGTATACCATTGGAATCTTGCATAGTTGAAAACATTGTACAGGGGAATACCAGTTCCCCTCATTCAGTGGCAGATCCAGTGAGGAGGGGGCAAAGGGGCGCACGCCCCCCTAGTTTAGCCTTAATTAGTTTAATTTACTTAATTTACTAAAGTTTGCGTTAATTAAACATACTCCTGACGCAAGTTTATTATATCAACCGCTTTTGCACCCCCTTAAATTTTTAATTGGGACCCCCTTTTTCCCCCCCCCAAAACAAAACAAAATCCTTGATCCGCACCTGTCCTCATTGAATAACAAGGAAAATCACTTTTCTTAATAATTCCAATCTGAATATTTATCTTAAACTTACCTCCGATTTACATCAGAAAAAAAATTTGCCCCCCCCCCCTTAGGTCGAAATTTAAACCCTTAATTGGCCTATTTAGGGGGGGGGGGCTGAAATTAAACTACTCTAGAAAATATTATTATATTTTTAAAAAGCAAAAAAAAGGCAACAAATGGTGAATTAACTTTAGTACTAACTCAATAAAATGATTTGGTATATATTTACCCATTTTTGTTGGAAATGAATTTTAAGTTTTTGATTTAGTTTTGATTTTGGGTCACCGTACATGAATAATTAAAACAAAATTTGCATATTAATTTTACTTTTATTTGGTTAAATGGATTTCTTAAAACTTATTTAATTTTATTTAAAGACGTTTTTATTAGTAATAAAGATACGTAACTTACGAATCAACTTCTGTATGTGAATGTAGAACGTAGAAACAAACTTCTACATTCATATATTTTTATTATGTACATTAGGGGGCTCGCCTATTGGTTAATGCCTTGATTTTTAACCTAGAGTTCGGATTTTGGTCCAGTTCTTTAAAAATAATCCCATAATAGCAAATACAGCTATTTATAACAAATAGGTCTGATAAAATTACAAAAAAATCATTGGCTTAACGAGTGTGGTACTGACTAGGGCATGAACCCCCCTCCCCCCCCCCTGCTGGATCCACTACTGTCATAGTTGCAGAAGTAGGTGTAACCTAGTAAAGAACAAACAACCGCCCATAGTAACCAAAAGTTAAAAACATTTTGAAAAAAAATTACTATTAAGAAAAAGTTGCCATGGGACATTGGTTCAGGAATGGTAACTATTGTTTTGGTTCGTTTTAAAAAAAAGTTTATTGTTATGTCTAAAAATAGCCTAAAACACATCAAGAAGAGTCTCATATCAATGTGAACATGGCACGCTTGGAGTAGTTCAGGCTTGAAAATATTGTACCGTGTCCTACACGTTCAACACCGTCTGTGGCAGATCCTGCGGAGAGGGGGTAATGTGGTATATGCCCCCCTAGTTTAGCCTTATTTTGTTTAATTTACTTCATTTACTCAAGTTTGCGTTAATTAAAATTAATCCTGACGAAATTTTTTCGGAAAAAACGTTTTTTCGCCCCCTTTAATTTTTTTTTGGATCCCCCTATTCTCCCCCCCACCCCCAAAAAAAAACAAAACAAAATCCTTGATCCGCACCTGTCCTCATTGAATAACAAGGAAAATCACTTTTCTTAATAATTCCAATCTGAATATTTATCTTAAACTTACCTCCGATTTACATCAGAAAAATTTTTGCCCCCCCCCCTTATGTAGAAATTTATACCCTGAATTGGCAAATATAGGGGGGGGGGGCTGAAATTCATCTCCGATAGAAATGATTATTATATTTGTAATCAGCAAAAAAAAGGGCATCGAATGGTGTATTCACTTTATTCCTAACTCAATAATATGATTTGGTATATATTTACCCATTTTTGTTGGAAATGAATTTTAGGTTTTTGATTTAGTTTTGATTTTGGGTCACTGTACATGAATAATTAAAACAAAATTTGCATATTAATTTTACTTTTATTTGGTTAAATGGCTTTCTCAAAACTTATTTAATTTTATTTACGAACGTTTTTATTAGTAATAAAGATACGTAACTTACGAATTAACTTACTTAACGAACTTCTACATTCATATATTTTTAATATGTATATTAGGGGGCTCGCCTACTAGTCAATACCTCGCTCTTTAAGCTAAAGTTCGAATTTTGTTCCAGTTCTTTAAAAATGACCCCTTAATCACAAAGGCCTTTATTTAGAATAAATAGCTCTTATGAAAGTACTAAAAAATCTTTGGCTTAAAGAGTGAGGTACTGCTAGGGGATGAACCCCCGCCCCTCCCCCTCTGGATCCACCACTGTCATGGTTGCAGAGGTAGGTGTAACCTAGTAAAGAACAAACAACAGCCCATAGTAACCAAAAGTTAAAAACATTTTGAAAAAAAATTACTATTAAGAAAAAGTTGCCATGGGACATTGATTCAGGAATGGTATCTATTGTTTTGGTTAGTTTTAAAAGTAAAAGTTTATTCCAAAAAAAAGTTTATGGTGATTTCTAAAAAAAGCCTAAAACACATCAAAAATAGTGTCAGATCAATGTGAAAAGTGTACCATTGGAATCTTGCATAGTTGAAAACATTGTTACAGGGGAATACCAGTTCCCCTCATTCAGGGGCAGATCCAGCGGGGAGGGGGCGAAGGGGCGCACACCCCCCCTAGTGTAGCCTAAAGTAGTGTAATTTACTTAATTAACTCAAGTTTGCGTTAATTAAACTTACTCCTGACGCAAGTTTATCGAATCAACCTATTTTGCGCCCCCTAAATTTTTTTTATTGGATCCGCCTATTTCCCCCCCCCCCAAAAAACAAAACAAAATCCTTGATCCGCATCTGTCCTCATTGAATAACAAGGAAAATCACTTTTCTTAATAATTCCAATCTTAATATTTATCTTAAACTTACCTCCGATTTACATCAGAAAAAAAATTTGCCCCCCCCCCTTATGTAGAAATGAATACCCTGAATTGGCATATATAGGGGGGGGGGGCTGAAATTCATTTCCGATAGAAATAATTATTATATTTGTAATCAGCAAAAAAAAAGGCATCGAATGGTGAATTCACTTTATTCCTAAATCAATAATATGATTTGGTATATATTTACCCATTTTTGTTGGAAATGAATTTTAGGTTTTTGATTTAGTTTTGATTTTGGGTCACCGTACATGAATAATTAAAACAAAATTTGCATATTAATTTTACTTTTATTTGGTTAAATGGCTTTCTCGAAACTTATTTAATTTTATTTACGAACGTTTTTATTAGTAATAAAGATACGTGACTTACGAATTAACTTACTTAACGAACTTCTACATTCATATATTTTTAATATGTATATTAGGGGGCTCGCCTACTAGTCAATACCTCGCTCTTTAAGCTAAAGTTCGAATTTTGTTCCAGTTCTTTAAAAATAACCCCTTAATCACAAATGCCGTTATTTAGAATAAATAGCTCTTATGAAAGTACAAAAAAATCTTTGGCTTAAAGAGTGAGGTACTGACTAGGGGATGAACCCCCTCCCCCCTCTGGATCCACTACTGTCAGGGTTGCAGAGGTAGGTGTAACCTAGTAAAGAACAAACAACAGCCCAAAGTAACCAAAAGTTAAAAACATTTTGAAAGAAATTACTATTGAGAAAAAGTTTCAATGGGACATAGATTCAGGAATGGTAACTATTATTTTGGTTTGTTTTAAAAGTAAAAATTTATTCCAAAAAGAAGTTTATGGGGATTTCTATAAAAAGCCTAAAACACATCAAAAATAGTGTCAGATCAATATGAAAAGTGTACCATTGGAATCTTGCATTGTTGAAAACATTGTACAGGGGAATACCAGTTCCCCTCATTCAGTGGCAGATCCAGCGGGGAGGGGGCGAAGGTGCGCACGCCCCCCTAGTGTAGCCTAAAGTAGTGTATTTTACTTAATTTACTCAAGTTTGCGTTAATTAAACTTACTCCTGACGCAAGTTTATCGGATCAACCTATTTTGCGCCCCTCTAAATTTTTTATTGGATCCGCCTATTTCGCCCCCCCCCCCCAAAAAAAAAAAATCCTTGATCCGCACCTGTCCTCATTGAATAACAAGGAAAATCACTTTTCTCAATAATTCCAATCTGAATATTTATCTTAAACTTACGTTTAAACTTACCTCCGATTTACATCAGAAAAAAAAATTGCCCCCCCCCCTTATGTAGAAATGAATACCCTGAATTGGTATATATAGGGGGGGGCTGAAATTCATTTCGGATAGAAATGATTATTATATTTGTATCAGCATAAAAAAAAGGCATCAAATTGTGTATTCACTTTATTCCTAACTCAATAATATGATTTTGTGTATATTTACCCATTTTTGTTGAAAATGAATTTTAGCCCCCACCCCTATATATAACAATTCAGGGTATATATTTGAACATTAGGGGGGTGGGGGGGAGAGTTGAAACTTACCTCTCATTTACATCAGAAATAAAATTACCCCACCCCCCTAATGTGCAAACATATACCCTGAATTGGTATTTATAGCGAGGGAGCATAAAATTAATGTTCAACAAAAATAATTGCTATATTCTTAAAGAGCATAAAAAAGAGCATAAAGAAGAGCAATTTACTTAATTTAATCAAGATATCATTAATTAAACATATTCTAGATGCAAATTTATCTGATCAACCTACGTTGCGCCCCGTAATTTTTTTTACAGAATCCACCTATTTTGCCCCCCCCCCCCCAAAAAAAAAATCCTTGATCCGCATCTGCCCACATTGAATAACAAGGATAATCACTTTTCTCAATAATTCCAATCTGAATTATTATCTTCTCTGAAAATCAAATTTAATAAAAAATTTCTTATATTAATAAACCTTTTACAATTTAATGTTTTGTTTGCCATCATGAATTAGCAGGTTCTGCCTATAAGCCTAGCAACAAGCCGACGAAAACCCGTCTCATGAAGGTTGACAAAAGACGATAACAGGAAATCAATGAACGGAACAAAGCAATATTGCGTAATAACTATATACATGAGCGATTCCTATATGTCCGTCTATAAGAAGATTTGACACTTCTTAGTAAATTTAAAAATAGGAAGTGCTGTACAATCGAAACTATATGAATTAGTAACCTACTTGTTCACAAAAGAAAGAGGATTTTAACTGTAAAAAAATTAAGTTTTTAGGTGGTAATACAATAAATAGAGTAGTTTAAATGTCAAAAAGTTTTTAAAATGATTAATGCATTGCAGGTGACAGGAATTAGAGACTTTTGTCTATGAATAGGATGATGATTCATTCCTATCAAAGATTCTGTCCGAGAATAGGCAGGTGGCCGACTACTGGGTGTCTTACCCTATAGCCTATATAGGGGGGGGGAGGCTGAAATTCATTTCCAATAGAAATGCTTATTATGTTTGTTATCAGCATAAAAAAGGCATCAAATGGTGTATTCACTTTATTCCTAACTCAATAATATGATTTGGTAGATACTTACCGTCCGTGCGCTCATGAAGGGAAGAGGTTTTTAAAATCCCCCTTCCCCCCAAACCCAAAATTTTCTAAAATTCTACTTTAGAAGCTTTTTAAATATTTCTAAAGCACTAATTGATAGAGGACTACGAACATCAGAACTGACTTTAGAAGACAAGTTATGTCATGGGAAGATGTTTTTAAAATCCCCCCTCCCCAAAACTCAAAAATGTCTAAAATTCTACTTAATAAGCTTTTAAAATATTTATAAAGCACCAATAGATAAAGCGCTAAAAATATCAGAATCGATTTCAGAGGACAAATTATGTTATGGGAAGATGTTTTTGAAATCCCCCTTCCCCCCAAACTCAAAATTTTACTTTAGAAGCTTTTTTAAACATTTCTAAAGCACTAAGACATAGAGTGCTACAAACATCAGAATCAACTTTCAGAGGACAAATTATGTTATGGGAAGATGTTTTTGAAATCCCCCCCTCCCCAAAACTCAAAAATGTCTAAAATTCTACTTAAGAAGTTTTTTAAAACTTCTTCCCCCCCCCCCAAACTCAATCCCCCCTTCCCTTCCCCCCTTCCCCCCAAACTCAAAATTTTACCTTAGAAGCTTTTTTAAATATTTCTAAAGCACTAAGACATAGAGCGCTACAAACATCAGAACCAACTTTAGATGACAAATTATGTTATGGGAAGATGTTCTTGAAATCCCCCTTCACCCCAAGCTTTTTTAAATATTTCTAAAGCTCTAAGACATATGGAGCACTACAAACATCAGAATCAACTTTAGAGGACAACTTGTGTCATGGGAAGATGTTTTTGAAATCCCCCTTCCCCCAAACTCAAAATTTTCAAAAATTTTACTTTAGAAGCTTTTAAAATATTTCTAAAGCACTAATAGATAGAGTGCTAAAAGTATCAGAATCAACTTCAGAGGACACATTATATCACGGGACGAGGTTTTTAAAATCCCCCTTCTCCCCAAACTCAAAATTTTCTAAAATTCTACTTTAGAAGCTTGTTAAATATTTCTAAAGCACTCATTTATAGAGGGCTACAAACATCCGAATTGACTTTAGAAGACAAGTTATGTCATGGGAAGATGTTTTTGAAATCCCCCCTCCCCCAAACTCAAAATTGTCTAAAATTCTACTTAAGAAGCTTTTGAAATATTTCTAAAGCACTAATAGATAGAGCGCTACAAATATCAGGATCGACTTCAGAGGACAAATTATATTATGGGAAGATGTTTTTGAAATCCCCCTTCCCCCCAAACACAAAATTTTTCTTTAAATCCCCCTTCCAATATTTCTAAAGCGCTAAGACATAGAGTGCTACAAACATCAGAATCAACTTTAGAGGACAAATTATGTTACGGGAAGATGTTTTTGAAATCCACTTTCCCCCCAAACTCAAAATTTTACTTTAGAAGTTTTTTTAAATATTTCTAAAGCACTAAGATCATCAGAATCAACTTTCAGAGGACAAATTATGTTATGGGAAGATGTTCTTGAAATCTCCCTTCCCCCCAAACTAAAAATTTTCAAATATTCTGCTTTAGAAGCTTTTTAAATATTTCTAAAGCACTAATAGATAGAGCACTACAAATATCAGAATCAGCTTCAGAGGACAAATTATTTAATGGGAAGATGTTTTTGAAATCCCCTTCCCCCCAAACTCAAAATTTTCCAAAATTTTTCTTTAGAAGCTTTTTTAAATATTTCTAAAGTGCTAAGGCGTAGAGCACTAAAAACATCAGAATCAACTTTCATAGGACAAATTATGTTATTAAAAGATGTTTTTGAAATCCCCCTTCCCCCCAAACTCAAAATTTTACTTTAGAAGCTTTTTTAAATATTTCTAAAGCGCTAAGACATAGAGCACTACAAACATCAGAATCAACTTTCAGAGGACAAATTATGTTATGGGAAGATGTTCTTGAAATCTCCCTTCCCCCCAAACTAAAAATTTTCAAATATTCTGCTTTAGAAGCTTTTTAAATATTTCTAAAGCACTAATAGATAGAGCACTACAAATATCAGAATCAGCTTCAGAGGACAAATTATTTAATGGGAAGATGTTTTTGAAATCCCCTTCCCCCCAAACTCAAAATTTTCCAAAATTTTTCTTTATAAGCTTTTTTAAATATTTCTAAAGAGCTAAGGCATAGAGCGCTACAAACATCAGAATCAACTTTCAGTGGACACATTATTTCACTGGAAGATGTTTTTTAAATCCCCCTTCCCCCCAAACTCAAAATTTTACTTTAGAAGATTTTTTAAATATTTCTAAAGCGCTATGACCTAGAGCGCTACAAACATCAGAATCAACTTTAAAGGAAAAATTATATTATGGGAAGATGTTCTTAAAATCCCCCCCTCACCAAAACTCAAAAATGTCTAAAATTCTACTTAAGAAGTTTTTTAAATATTTCTAAAGCACTAATAGATAGAATGCTACAAATATCAGAATTGACTTCAGAGGACAAATTATGTTATGGGAAGATGTTTTTGAAATCCCACTTCCCCCCAAACTCAAAATTTTCTAAAATTCTACTTTAGAAGCTTTTTAAATATTTCTAAAGCACTAATTGATAGATGGCTACAAACATCTGGAATTTTGGAAAATTTTGAGTTTGGGGGGAAGGGGGAATTATTGTAGAATTAATTTGGCCTCTAAAGTTGATTCTGATGTTTTTAGCACACTATCTGTTAGTGCTTTGGAAATATTTAAAAAGCTTCTAGAGTTGAATTTTAGAAAATTTTGAGTTTGGGGGGAAGGGGAATTTCAAAAACATCTCCCATGACATAACTTGTTTTCTAAAGTCGATTCTGATGTTTGTAGCGTTCTATGTCTTAGTGCTTTAGAAATATTTAAAAAAGCTTCTAAGGTAGAATTTTGGAAAATTGTGAGTATGGGGCAAAGGGGGATTTCAAAAACTTCTTCGCATGACATAAATTGTCCTCTAAAGTCGATTCTGATGTTTGTAGCCCTCTATGTCTTAGCGCTTTAGAAATGTTTAAAAAAGTCTCTGAAGTAGAATTTTGGAAAATTTTGAGTATGGGACAAAGGGGGATTTCAAAAACATATTCCCATGACATAAATTGTCCTCTAAAGTCAATTCTGATGTTTGTAGCCCTCTCTGTCTTAGTGCTATAGAAATATTTAAAAAAGCTTCTAAAGTAGAATTTTGGAAAATTTTGAGTTTGGGGGGAAGGGGGATTTCAAGAACCTCTTCCCATAACATAATTTGTCCTCTAAAGTTGATTCTGATGTTTGTAAGGGCTCTATGCCTTAGCGCATTAGAAATATTTAAAAAAGCTTCTAAAGTAGAATTTTAGAAAATTTTGAGTTTGGGGTGAAGGGGGATTTCAACAAAATTTTGAGTTTGGGGGGAAGGGGGAATTATTTTAGAATTAATTTGGCCTCTAAATTCGATTCTGATGTATTTAGCGCGCTATCTGTTAGTGATTGGGAAATATTTAAAAAGCTTCTAGAGTAGAATTTTCGAAAATTTTGAGTTTGGGGGGAAGGGGAATTTCAAAAACATCTCCCCATGATATAACTTGTCCTCTAAAGTCGATTCTGATGTTTGTAGCGCTCTATGTCTTAGCGCTTTAGAAATATTTAAAAAAGCTTCTAAAGTAGAATTTTGGAAAATTTTGAGTTCGGGGGGAAGGGGGATTTCAAAAACATCTTCACATGACATAACTTGTCCTCTAAAGTCGATTCTGATGTTTGTAGCGCTTTAGAAATATTAAAAAAAGTTTCTAAAGTAAAACTTTTTAAAGTGTTGAGCTTGGGGGGGAAGGGGGATGTTAAAAACATCTTCCCTTTATATGATTTGTCCTCTAAAGTTGATTCTAATTTTTATAACGCTCTTTCTTTTGGTACTTTATAAATATATAAAAAGCTTTCGCAGTAAAATTTTGGAAAATTTTGAGCTTGTAGGGAAGGGGATTTCAACGACATCTTTCCATGACATAATTTGTCCTCTGAAGTCAATTCTGATATTTGTAGCGCTCTATCTATTAGTGCTTTAGAAATATTTAAAAAGCTTCTTCAGTAGAATTTTAGACATTTTTGAGTTTTGGGGAGGGGGGATTTCAAAAACATCTTCTCATGACGTTACTTGTCTTCTAAAGTCAATTCTGGTGTTTGTAGCCCTCTTATCAATTAGTTTTGTGCTTTAGAAATATTTAAAAAGCTTCTAAAGTAGAATTTTATAAAATTTTGAGTTTGGGGAGAAGGGGGATTTCAAAAACCTCTTCCCTTCATGAGCGCATGAACCTATCAAAATAAAAACATCTTCTCATAACATAATTTGTCCTCTAAAAACAATTTGGATTTTTTTACTGGTCTATCTCTTGTCAAATCTTTCCCTAATTAATAAAGTTTAAATGGCTTATCAACACAGAGTTGCCTTCTACCCCATGGCACCAGCATGCTACTGTTAAAGGGGTTATGATAAGCAAAGTTGTGACACCACAAACGGGTTCCATAAGCAGACGTAGGTTGTCAACTAGATAGTAAATAAGTTTAAAGGGAAATAGGAAATAGGATTTTGGAATATATTTTAATGAACAAGGTTAAAAGCTGAAGTTGTGTAAGGTAAGCAGTGATTTATAATTATGATAGTAATATAGGATGAAATGTGGGCTAAAACAACTAGTAATGTGCAGTAATTTATCATTATATAGAAGGGGGAGGAGTGGAGGTAGGTATTTCAAAGTACCTTCCCGTGACATACCTTAGCATGTAGATCCATCCCTGAAAGTTTCATTTTTCTAACCCAACCCCTTTCCAAGATAGCGAAAAGTAACTAAAGTAGAATTTTACCCATGTTGAACCCACATCTTGATTATTTGGCGTAAAAATGGACATACAGTCTACATCTGTTGTTGTTTGGGGTTTGACGCATTCGACCAATCAGTCATATGCATTTGTATCACTTGATTATTCTGTGCCTTCTGTAATCACTAGCTTGCTTGGGTGTCTAACTTGGGTAGCTTGCTTGGGTGTCTCAGTGTGTAATCACTAGCTTGCTTGAAAGAGCATTAATGAAGTTTTGTCTTTGTTTGAGACTGCCATTCAGCTCATCCAGATAGGGTTTCCATGTCAGTTTTTGGTCAAATTTAACTCCCAGAAAGCGTGCATGTTCTGCAACCACAATCCCATGTCCATTCAGTTTTACCAGTGGTTTGAAAGCATCCAGGTTATGCATTTTGTGGAAAAGCACACTAACTGACTTATGGCTTGAGAAGACCATATTATTACTTTTTGCCCAAATTGATAGCATATCTACAGCTTTTTGAGAGGCTTACTGTAAGCATAAAGGGTCTCTCCCCACAACTGAACAGCAATATCATCAGCATACAGAAACAGCTCTGCTCCAAGAACATTTTCCAGGCTTTTATCATGACAATAAACTGAGAAGAGAAATGGACTTAGAACAGCCCCTTGAGGGAGTCCAATGCCAAATGCTTTCCTCTTAAACTCTGAGGAGGCCTGAACCTCCCTACCCATCAAAAATTGGTGGATCAAATTTACCAGTAGGTCTGGTAAGCCCATTACAGATAGCTTTCTGATTAGTTGCCTTATATCTACTCTATCAAATGCTGATTCCATGTCTAAAAATATCACATGAGCTGCTTTTCCTTTTTAGAAGCTTTGTTTGATCAGATGCTCTAGTCTAACTAAGGCATCTGTGGTGCTCCTTCCAGGGAGAAATCCGAGCTGTTCAATTTGGATGTGGGGTTGATAATGGGGTTAAAATTCTTTGTTTTATTACCCTCTCAATTAGTTTTGTAACACAAGAGGTGAGTGATATGGGGTAGTTTGAATTAACCAGCTTAGGGTTTTTTCCTGCCTTGAGAAGTGGGATCGCTGTTGCCTTATTCCATTCAGATGGTATTGATGACTCTATGACAGATCTATTGAATAACTCTGTCAGTAGCTCAACAAATGTATCTGGCAAATTTTTCAATTGTGAATTCCATCAGGGCCAGTTGCACCAGGCTGGAGCTTTGAAATAGTGTTTTTAACTTCCTAAAAGCTGAAATGGGAAAAGGGAAGAGTACCATTCTTTAGACTGAGTTGATATGGTGTGTACAGCAATGGTGTATCTACATGCAAAAAATTTTCTAAGAAGAGATTAAGTTTCTCATTGGTTGAAAATTCTGTAGTCCTTCCCATCTGTATTTCTGCAGGGATGGGTGTTCTTCTTCTTTTTACCTGAAAAAAAACTGAAAATTTCTCCATAGCTCTTGAACAGGGGTGTTGTGGCCAAATTATTCTTCAATGAGCATTCTCCATCTATCTTGTGTCTCAGTCTTTAGTGTCTTTTTGAATTCTGCTGTCTTTTGCTTGAAAACTATTTTATTCTCAATTGAGGGGCATCTAGAGAAGTTATTTTTTTGCTTTTTTCTTCTCTAGGTAGGCTTTCTGGCATTTATTGTTCCATCCAGGAGTGGAATTTTGTCTCTTGGGATGAGGTTGTTTGTAACCAAATATTTTTTCTGAAGAAGCTATGATAGCTGAAGTAATCTTATTAGATAATGATTCCACTGACTCATCACTTATCTTAATTTCTGAAGCCTTTTGGTCTAAGTTGTGTTTCCAGGAGTTCGAGAGTTCGTCTTGGAATTTCCAGAATTTCACTGGTACCTTGACCTTACTGGCTTGATCTCTAGTGTTAATGTTAGAACCTTGTGGTTGGAATCACAGTCACAGGGTTTTTGAATTTCTACACTATTTATAATATCTGATGATGTGAAAGTGAGGTCAATGGTTGAGTACTTGCCTGTCTGAGGGTTCAGCTGTGTCTAAGTCTTTGGAGGTGACAAGGGACAACTTATTTATGGGTTCCAGGGTGTAATTGGTTAGAGGGGTTGCAATTGAATCTTCTGGTGATACAGTGTCCCACATTCTGGGGTGTAGGTTAAAGTCGCCACTAATTATTTTCACAGGGCCACATGCGTTCACAATCAGTTTGAATTGATTCAGGGATAAATTATTTGTCTTTGGGGCATAACAGTTAGCAATACTAATCCACTTATTGCTTCCCAGTAGTTTTGTGTCAATTACACCTACCTCCATTTCCCCTTGTGGACTGGGGTCATGTATTCTAAAAGCTAGGTCATTTTTCACAAGTGACAGTAGGCCACCACCTGTTTTGTGGACTCTGTTCCAACAGGCAATATTGTACCCCTTGAAATCATGGACAGTATTCTCCTGTTTTAAGAAAGTTTCTTGAAGTAGGAAAATAGCAGGAGTATGCCTGACTAAAATATTTTGGAGTTCTTTTCTTTTGGCTTGGTTGAATCCCTGGATATTTAGTTGGAACACTGAAAGGGAGCTAGTCATTTGTGTGTGAGGGGGTTAACCTGGATCTCTAGCTTATTACTACTACCTTCTGGGCTAGGTATAGCCTCCTTCCCTTTATGTTTTATTCCAGGAGCCCTTGAGCTGCTGGTTTGGGATGGGTTGTTACTGGTTGTAGGGCTTGATTCAACTCTGTTTAGGCAATGTTGGAGCAATTTTCAGCAATGTTGGACAGGCTAAGGACTGCATTTTGAAGATTAGCTGGTAGTATCTGAGAGACTAGTTTGCAAAGTGATGTTATTGTCTCAGCCAGATCAGAGATCTGCTTTGTAACACCTTCAAACATGGTTACATATCTTGTTCAGGTCCTCAACTGGATGGTGGTTAGGTGTCAAAGGAGGGAAGGAGTATTTATGGGCCATAGGGACATGTTTAGTTTGTGTTGGGAATCCCTTCTTCTGGACCTTGGCAGCAGTCCTCATGGGGATATTATTAGTGAAGGAATACGTTACAATTGCTTTCTTCTCCATGAATACTGGGCATTCTCTAGCATTAGCAGCATGGTTACCACTGCAGTCAGGGCACTTGAGTACCTAATCATGCTTAATTGTTTTGAATTGGGGGCATTCATTATGAGTGTTGTCCACTACATAATAGGCATCTTCTGCCTCTGCAGCAATTTGAAGTCATGTGGCCAAAACCTTGGCAATTGAAGCACTGTACTGCCTGGGGAATACACTGCTTAACTGTATACCTTGCACCCCAAACAGAGATTTTCAGAGGGAACTGAACATCCTCATTTAAGGTGCAAACCAGGGGGATAACTGAAGGGCTTGGGTTTTTAAAGGTCAATGCCACATGTTCTATTCTATTGTCAACTTGCACCTCCCTGACAAAGTCATCCAGGTGGGTGAACTCCTCAGATGGGAAGAATACAATTCCTTTTCTATTTCTGATTAAAGCAGGGTTGGAACTAGGACCAAGCACAAACTTTACTTTACAGCCATTTACTGTTATATCTGAAATTGAAGGTATAGCAGTAACCACTGATTGGTTTGCAACTATTATTATAATGGAGCCATCTGGTCCAAGTCTTTCTAACATTGAATCATAATGGCCCCTGCACTCATGATTATGGAGGTGTTCAAAAAGTTTTTTGGCAATGACTGTTCTACTACCTAATGTCAACAACCTAGTGGACTCATTTGGACCTCAAATACCTAAAGCCAAAATCCTAACACTAGAGTTATTTGGGTCAGGGATGACAGGACTACTAATTGTCCTGTCAGTCATCACAAATAAAAAAAAAAAACCCAATGGGTTAAAAATAATCAGGTAAAACAACAAAATAAAATCACAAAAGAAGTAAAATGTCAAATAAATAAAACAAATAAGCTACAAGAAGAGGGGGGGGAGCCTCAGTCAATAATAAATTAAGCAAGCAAAATAAATCAAAAGCAGGCTCAGCACTAAATTTCAAAGCAGGGTAAAAATGGGTTGCTAAGCACTCTCAGCACTTTAGTAGTTACAGTATGCAGGAATCTGGGAAAATTTGCACAAAGCACAATGACAGTCAAAGCAAGCCAAGGCCAAAAATGCACAACAAAACGAGTGTACAGGCGTCAGGGACCCCAAGGGCAGAGCCCCTTGTGATTTAATCAACAAACCGTGGCACAGAGCTATCCCTACTTGGGAAATAGCAATTTTAAATACATTTGGTTTATTTCAATTTTAATTCGTCTTTTCTTCCCGTCTATATCTGTCCCATAGCCTAAGTTTTGGGTAAATTTTTTGTTATTCATATTTACTTTATTCATATGAATAAAGTAAACATACCTCTTGATGCCTTTTTTATGCTCTTTCCAAATATAATAATCATTTTGTTGGAAATGAATTCTGCCCCCACCCCTATTGATACCAATTCAGGGTATATATTTGCACATTAAGGGGGGGATGTTTAAACTTACCTCTCATTTACATAAGCAATAAAATTAATCCCCATCCCCCTAATTTGCAAATATAGCCTATACCCTGAATTGGTATATATAGGGGTGGGGGTAAAATTCATTTCAAAATGATCATTATATTTGGAAAGAGAATAAAAGAGATATTGAGTGATAAGCCTATGTTTACTTTATTTGTAAGTCAATAATATGAATAACAAAAAATTACCAAGCTTGGTTTTCAGTCTCAGTGGATTCCATTAGAGGTTTGATGTAATGTAGCAAGAATTCTTGTGGGGTGAAAAAAACATGGGTAAAATTCTAGCTTAGCTACTAATTTGCTAACTTTGAAAGGGGTTAGGTTAGGAAAGTGAAACTTTCAGGGGTTGGTCTGCAGACTAAAGTATGTTCTGGGAAGGTATTTTGTAATACATACCTCCATTCCTTCTCCCTTTTGAGGGCAATGACTTTAATGACCTTTAAAAATCCTTATGTTACAAAAGTGAAACCTTGCAACATACATCTTCTGCATAAGTGAAGTAAAACAAAACGGTTTTCTGAAGTTTCAAAGATCTAGAAATGCATTTTCTATAATTAAGAAAAACCTCATTGATATGGTTTAAAACTGTACTCTAATAACAGGAATTGTATTTTCAGAATTGAAACTGGTACTAGTCTATTATATAAAACCTTATGGGAGAAGTGAATTTTGGTGAATGCAAATGAAATAAAAACAAAATTTTGATGAGAATATAATAGTTCAGAAACAAATTTGGGCTATATATTTGCACATTAGGGGTGGGGGTAAAGCATAGCATCTATTAAATGCACATCCTAAACCAACCTAACCAAACCTATTTAACCTAATAAAAAAAATTAAAATAGAATACTTTAGTAGCAAAATTATTAACACTACAACTTAGAAATATGCTCCCAGAACACAGAAATGTCCTAAAGAATCACATTAAAATGAATTCAGCATTCTGTCCTTACTGCAGCTTGCTGCATGTTTTCTACTAAATATGAATGTAAATGATGATGGGATAAACCTTGGTGCTGTTTGTTCCTTCATTTTGGGGAACCCCACATTCTCTCTACTTTTTGGGTAGAGGCACCAGTTTCTGGGTCAACAAAATTATTTTTGTGGTTCACTTTCAAATGAGTGAAACCTGCTTGTTCCAGCTCAGTTGTGTTGTAGCCCTTTCAACAATCTGAAATGATTCCTGGTAAATTTTATGCAGTTCATATTATTGACTTACTAATAAAGTAAACATACCACTTGATGCCTTTTTTATGTTCTTTCCAAGTATAATAATTATTTTTGCTGCAAATGAATTTTACCCCACCCTTGTATATATATATATATACCAATTCAGGATATATTTTTGTACATTAGGGGGGGGGGGTAAATTTATTTATGATGCAAATGAGAGGAAAGTTTAAACTTTACCCTCACCCCTAATGTTCAAATAAATACCCTGAATGGGTATATATAGGGGTGGGTGTGAAATTCTTTTGTGGCAAAAATGATTATTATATTTGAAAAGAGCATAAAAAAAGGCATCAAGTGGTATGTTTACTTTTATTTGTAAGTCAATAATATGAACTGCAAGACATTTACCTGATTCTTTAACATCCGTAGTGAGACACTGTTCTAATACTAGTCAAAGCAAACTAACTGGTGTCATCAAGAATTGCATTAATAATGAACTAGGCCAAGAATTGCTTTATAATGAACTTTTCCTTCTGTTTGGGATAGAATATAGAATTATATTTTCATTGTATTTTATTGTCAGCAAACTTCACTTCTCAGGTGTATATTATATAATAGACAAGTATCCTAAAACTATAGAAAAAGAAATTGATAACTGAAAATTAAGGTAAAAGGTTTTTTTTTTTTTTTTAATTTCTATAGGCACAGACTGTCAAGTAGGCAAATTTCCAAGACTTGGCAATCAGAAGAGGGTTAGCATAGAAGCTTTTCAATACTTTCTCAGAATATGTTTTTGGCCCTGGAATCAATACTGAAAGTTTCATTTTCCTAACCTAACCCCCTTTCCAAGATAGCAAAAAGTAGCTAAACTAGAATTTTACCAAACACCTGTATGCAATTAAGCAAAATTATGTAAAACTCAAACCCTCACATCTTTTTACCTAATAGGAATTGAGAAGAATTGTATGTATATATCAATGAATAGTTAAAAATCTAAGCTATGCATCAATATGTTTATTATTTAAATTATTTAAGATCAGACACTTGAAACTTTTAGTTTATTGATTTACCCTGAAGGACCTCTTTAGAAATACTAGTTATCATATTTTGATGTAAATATGCTTTAAGTGTTTCAATTTTATTCAAATATTAACAGAAAGCTGATTGTCTATTCTGATTCTAAAAATGCAACTTTTACTGCTTGATATTTATGCTATAAATCACAAATACTAAATATAATTTTTTCATTTCAATTGCCTGTCAAAACATAGACCACATTCTGAATTTACAATGACAAGCTATTGGTGAAAATTTCACCAAGAAGGTGGGGATCTCGTTACTATGCTCACATTGTATCATGCTCCAGCAAAATAGGGGTCAAAAACCCATCTCTATTTTTCCAGAATGCTATAAAAAGCCATCTTTCCCTAAAAGAGGTCTCTTACCAATATAATGGGTCTTAGAGCCAGAATTGTTAAAAATTGACAATATTCTTTAACTTACATAGGGAGAAGGTGAACACCTTGCTCAATCCCTTTTTTATGCTCTTCCCAAATAAATGCAACCAGTATTGCATTTGTATCATTGCTATTAGTTCATTACTATATATCATTACTATTAGTTGGGTTAGGTGAATGAAACCACTGAATGTATTCTGAACCTTAATGATCTCCTGAGAAGACATTTTGATACACCTACCTCTTCTCGTTGTCACTCCAGAGAACCCTAATCCATGTTGAAGTTTAAGAATCTTTGTGTCATAAAATTGAAAGCTTTCAAAATAAATGTTCTACTCAAATGAGGCACAAGTAAAGTGTTTTTAGACTTATAACTTTGCTTAATCCGTATTTGTAAGATTTTATAGATCAGTAAATCCCTTTCTTAAATACAAGGAGAAACTCTTGATGTGACTTAAAATTCTGCTGAAATGACAAGAATTGCATTTTGAAAAATTAAAGCCAATGAAACAGTAATTTAAAATTGAGGTAAAATATTTTTTGTCAGAATTCATATTGGTGTAAACCTGTTATGGGTGCAATCTTTTAAGCCCTGGAAATTGGGAAAGGGTTTATCTTCCAGGGTGTATTTTTGGCTCTAGATTCACTCCTGAAAGATTTATTTGCCTAACTCAACTACTTTTGAAAATAGCAAGAAGCTCATCAACTAGAATTTTAACAAAGTTTTTTATTCAATATCCTTTCTGACTTTTAGTCGGTGTCCTGTCCAGGCAGATTTTATCAACTGTGAATTTTTGAATCTGCATCATAAATTATGGAACCCTGAGTGTCATTCAAGCATAGTATTTTAGTGGATTCCAGATTCAACAAAATCAGGTTGAACACAAGTTAGAAACAGCGTTTTTATTCTAGCAGAGACTTTTTGGATATACCAATTGATAACACTATAAATTCTATTTTTAGCTCTGAAAGTGATGTCTTGATCTTGTAATATTCCTTACTTACTTGCCATGCTTTGCTTGTATTTTGTGTATGTGTGCTGTTATGTATTGCTTGTGCTTTTGCTTATGCTTGCTGTTATGTATTGCTTGTGCTTTGCTTATGCTTGTATTATTTCAGGTTTTGTGACATGGGTTTTTGAAGTATATGCTTGCAGAGACACATCGTTACATGGTGTCAGAGTAGAAGATGGATACCACCGTCCCATATCCTGAGCTGAACTGGGAATCGGACAATCTAAAAGAGGCTTGGACTAGATTCAAAAGTCATGCTAATCTAATGTTTGATGGACCCTTGAGCAGAAAAAGTGAGAAAATCAAGTGTGCATATCTGCTAATTTGGCTTGGTGAAAAAGGACGAGATGTGTTCAGCACTTGGATGCTAGCAGCTGATGAAAAAGACAAAATTTGTGTATACCTTGCCAAATTTGATGACTACTTTAATCCACAATCAAACCCCATATTCTCCCAATATACATTCCACAAACGTGACCAAAGGGAAGGCGAAACTATTGAACAATATGCAACTGAACTGAAAATCTTAGTGCGAGACTGCTCATATGGAGCTACGATTGTTGACGAAATGGTCCGTGATCGCCTCATCTTCGGAACATCATCCCAGAAGATTTGTGAAAGACTACTGCAATCGGGATCCAAATTGGCTCTCTCAGATGCTATCAAAGTAGCAAGATCCTACACAGAAACCCAGGTACAACTTAAGACAATGTCAGCAGAATCAACTAGTCATGGAAAACAAGAAGTTGATATCATCAAGAAGAATCAAAATAGACTGTGGAAACCCAATCGTGACCGAATTGAAAACCGTGAATGTTACTTCTGTGGCGGAGACTATTCACAGAATCACCAGTGCCCTGCAAAAGGGAAGATCTGCAGTAACTGCAAAAAACCCAACCATTTTGCACGTGTCTACCGTGGTAGCAAAAAGACTGTGAACATCATCAGTTCTGAAGCTCAACAAACTGACGAACTATTCATCCATCAACTAATGATGGATAAAGCTGATGACCAGCCATATGCTAAACTAAGAATCGCCAACCAGTTCAGTGTGAAAATCAAGATTGACATAGGGGCACAAGCTAGTAACATTACCAGACAGACGGTGGAAAGACTGAATCCAGAACCTGCAATCCACCCTAAAACCACATTTTAACAGGCTTTTGCGGTCAGACTATTCCCGTCCTGGGGACATGTAAGATCGACTGTGCCTACAAATCAAATGATAGTCAACCCATAGAGTTTTTTGTAGTGCAGTCAGCCCCTACTCCTATCCTTGGCTTCAGTGCGAGTTGTAAGCTGAACCTGATAAAGCTGATACTTAGTCTTCAATCTGGACAGCTCAGCACCGATAAGATACTCACCGAATTTTCCGACCTATTTGAAGGAGTTGGGAAACTGGAAGGTGAATGTAAAATAATCCTCAAGGAAGGTGCACAGCCATCCATTCAACCCACGAGATGAATCCCCTTGAGTCTCCAGTCCAAATTCAAGGAAGAACTAGATCGTATGGAAAACCTAGGAGTCATCGAGGAGGTGACCCATCCAACTGATTGGGTGAACTCAGCTGTGGTTGTTGAGAAACCAGATGGAACCTTGAGAGTCTGTATAGATCCTCACGATCTCAACAAAGCCATAAAGAGACCCCACCATCCTATTCCAACTTTTGAGGAAGCTGTGCAAAAGCATGTAGGCGCTAAGTACTTCTCCAAGCTAGATGCCCGAACAGGATATTGGAACTTATGTCTTGATGACGAATCTTCCGAACTGACTACATTCTCAACTCCATATGGGCGATACAAATTTAGACGTATGCCCTTTGGACTCAAGTCTGCACAAGATGATTTCCAACGCCACATGGAAGAGGCATTCAGCAACCTCAAGAGATTCTCAGTAATCTCGGATGACATGATCATCTCTGGTGTATCTGAAGAGGACCATGACAGAAATCTTCAAAAAACCCTTTTAAGAGCTATAGAAAAGGGAGTCAAGCTTAACAAAGATAAGTGCATCTTCAAATCAGTTTCGATACCTTACTTTGGACGCATCATTTCCGAAAACGGAATCCATCCAGATCCCGAGAAAATCCGAGCAATAGAGAAAATGCCATCACCCAAATCCCAGGAAGAACTACCAACAACCCTTGGGATGCTAATCGAACTCTCACTCTCTATCTAAAATGTGTCAAGCCTAAATGACCCTCTTAGGACCTTAGATAAGCAGAAGCACTGCAACTGTATGAATTAACACAACGACGCACTCAGAAAAATTCAAGCAATGATCATAACAACTCTTTTGCTCATCAATCCGACAAAAATCAAATAGATATCCAAGTTGAAGCTTCCAAATCAGGACTTGGTGCTGTCCTGCCTCAAGAGAATAAAATTGTTTCATTTGCATCGAAATCGCTGAATGAAACAGAGCAGAGATACTCGCAAATCGAAAAGAAGCTGTATGCCATTGTTTTTGGATGTCGCCATTTTCATCAGTATCTCTATGGGCGTCACTTCCAAGTCATCAGTGACCATAAACCCCTGGAAACAATCCTCAATCGGCCGATCAATAAGTCGTCGCCAAGACTTCAAAGAATGCTGTTACATCTACAACCCTATGATTTCAGTATAACATATCGACCAGGCACCAAAATACCGATCCCAGATACCCTCTCCCGGCTCCACTTAGAAACTGAGGAACCATTGCTTCACAGAGAAATTGAATACTATGTACACTCTGTTATGAAACTACTACCAATCAGTCAAGAAAAGCTATCTGAGTTGAAACAAGAAATGCTCAGAAATCCACAGCTGAGGGTTCTGAGGAAAATGGTAGAAGAAGGTTGGCCCAAAAAAAGATCAATGGTTCCGTCATCTATAGCTGAATTCTGGACAGTAAAAAGTAATCTCAGTGTTGTTGATGACATCATCATGAAAGATGACTGTCTTGTCATCCCAGACAGCATGCAAATTGCTGTAATGCAAAGCATCCATGCTTCACATCTTGGTATTGAGAAGACAAAACACACAGCCAGATCAGTCATTTTCTGGCCAAATATGAGACAGACAATAGAAAATTTTGTCAATAAGTGTGATGCATGCTGCAATTATTCTAAAGCAAATGCAAGAAAACCTTTGCTTCATCACAATATTCCCAGCTACCCATGGGAGCATGTTGGCATTGATCTGTTTTACATATCCGGAAGATAATCTCTGATCATAGTGGATTATTACAGTTGATTTTTTTAATCTGTTGAGCTGGGAATAAATAAATAAACGAAACACATAATACAGAATCTAAAATATTACATATCTAGATTCGGGATACCCTTGATGATTACATCTGATAATTGCCCACAATTCACTTCAGAAACGTTCAAGGATTTCATGAGACAGTGGGGAATACAACACAACATCTCTAGCCCGAACCATCCTCAGTCCAACGGACTCACTGAGAAAACAGTTGGTATTGCTAAGGCCATGATCATGAAAACACAGAAATCGAAAACTGACCTCGAGCTAGCTCTCCTCGAGTACCGCAACACACCAGTCGATGGTTATAGCTTCCCCAGCCCAACTGCTAATGAGTAGAAACTTGAGATCCCTAGTGCCCTGCACCATTGAGCACTTATCTCCAAAAGTCGTACCTATGCAGGAATTCATGTCCGCAAGGAATAAAGAAAGGGAAAGACAGAGATGCTACTATGATCAACATACCAAAAGCCTTAATCCACTGCAGATAGGCCAACAAGTTCGAGTACGGTCCAACGATCAAACCTGGCAACCTGCAACAGTCCTCCGAGAAGCAGATGCGCCACGATCGTATGTAGTACAGACGAAAGCAAACAGACAATACCGCCGGAATGGAAAGCACTTGAAAGTCGTGACTACAGATGAGAAGAGTTCTGATTCTGATTCAAACACTGGCAGCTCGTCAGTACACGATTCAAGGCATCACTCTCCGGACTTACCCCAAACAGAGGACGTGCACTTTCGCCAAGCCAGCATGCCAGAATTCCCGGTCGCCGTTGGCCAGGAAAACACTGTGGTCTCCCTGCCTTCCGCGGCCAAAGTCGACAACAGTCTCAGAAGTTCTGTAACTACCAGGAGTGGTCGACAAGTCAAGCCACCGTCAAGAATAAACCTATGATTGACAAGCCCTTCCGAAAAGAAGGGAGATGTAATATTCCTTACTTACTTGCCATGCGTTGCTTGTATTTTGTGTATATGTGCTGTTATGTATTGCTTGTGCTTTGCTTATGCTTGCTGTTATGTATTGCTTGTGCTTTGCTTATGCTTGTATTATTTCAGGTTTTGTGACCTGGGTTTTTGAAGTATATGCTTGAAGAGACAAATCGTTACAATCTGAAAAAATATGCCATTAGACTTTTCTTTTAATGATATGTCCAAATATCATAACTTCTGCTGGTGAAATTGCATCTTGACATCCCTAATTGGGCCAATTATAGCCATAGGCTATATGCAGTGTTTTTTTTTCAAATTGGCTGGATTTGGCATTATAGACCAACTTCTGATCAGAAATAAGGACAAAAGACTAAAATGAGCAAACTTTTTGTCAGCTAACTAAACACATCAAATATTGCTAGCTAAAACAAAAACACATCATTCAAATTGCATTTTAATACTCTGAAAATGTGAATTGTTACCAATACAAATTCCATTTTGAGCCCTTGAAGTGACATCTTGATCTGAAAGAGTATACTATCAAATTATCTGTTTAGTGCTTTTTCCAAATATAGTAGTTGTTCCTGCTGAAACTTTTAGTAATTACTGGTGTTGAAATTGTATTCCAGTCGCCCTAATTTGGTATTATAAAAAGTTTTTTTTTTTATTGGGTTTATTTGGCATTATAAACCAACTGTTCATGATAAATAGGCACAAAATATAATACCAAACACATACTATCAGAAAACTTGTTGTCAGCTACATTAAACATTGAATGGAGAATCTAATGTTGTGTTTGTTTTTTATCTTTTTAATACAACAGCAGCAATTAATAGGTTTGGAAAGCAAATTGAATAGACAATCTTAAGGTAATTTTTTTATACCCAATTATGCCCTGTTCTATTCTTTTTTCAATTTTTTGGTAAATAAAATAAAATGTATGTCTGTCTGTGTGTCCTGTATGTCTTAGTAGATGTTCATCCAATTGCCATGAAACTTTAAGAAGTTGTTGATTACATTCTTACAAAGGTTTTAGGTATAATATATCCCCCCTCCCTACCATTCAAGGCTCTCTAAATATTTCAAATACTTTTTTCACTGACTGAAGTTAGAGATCCCTGAACACAAAAGTTCACATTTTCTGGATGTTAATTATCTAACAATGCCTGATGGTTTAGTTAGTAACCTTCAATAATTTTTTACATATATCTAAATTTAAAAATACAAATGCTATTTTACAAGTGGGGAGAATTTTCTGTGAAGGATGGGTTATCTGTAGGGGAATTTTTCAAAGACCTTTCAATTTTAAAATACATTTGTTATTAATGTATGGGAGAAATTTCTGTAGGGGGAAATTTATCATGAATTTCTTTTCTTTTGAGATTACAGCAGCATTTGATGGATAAGCTAGCTTGCTAGCTAGTGGGTAAACATACTAAACATGTATTTTAAGACTTTCTGAATACACAAATTGCTACCACTACAAATTCCATTTTAAGCCCTTAAAGTGACACCTTGATCAGAAAAAAATACTGTCAAATATGGCCCTAGACTATATTCAATTTTTGCCACTGGGGGGGGGGTTTTGATGGCAGTGATTAATCATATTAAAGAAAAAAACTTTGGTGGTAGATTTTTTTCTAAGTTCTATTGAACATGAGGAGCTGTGTGTCACTGACCCTTTGAAACCTATTTTAGAGCTGAAATTTGGATATACAATAGTAGCAACTAGTACAGGGGTTGACAGTCATTTTTGGCTGTCTGAGCCAAAATAGTATTTGTAAGAAAGTCTGAGGGCATTCAAACTAAGGCTTTTAAATTAATCCAACCATCAACAAATTCACCAAAATAGATTTACATACCCTTCTCAGCAATCATGTTGCAACAGTCCCATCTAAATAAGCTAGATTACAATAATAATAATAAAAGAGCAATGCCATTCAATCCCCATTCAATACTTGTTCCAAAATTGGTCTGGTAAAACCTTAAAAGTTTTTCACAGAATACATGTTTTTAAGGAAAGTTCTAGGACTGATCTTATTTCTTTCACGCTATTCATTTGAAAATCAAAGTTCATTCTGCTCTGATCTTTTGTTTAAGGAAAGTGAAAAACATACCATCAAAGTCCTCTGCTCAATTTCTATTGGGTGTCAAAATTAGGTTTAAATACCTTTGGTTAGGGCTATTTGTGTCTTAAGATCTAAGCACTATGATTAAGCAAAGGAAAAAAAAAATAATGAGCAGAGTAACAGAAAATCTGTTAAGTAAGATCTTCAGAAAATAAAAATCATCCTAATTAATTATATGTAGTCTAGGGCTAGATCTGGGCATTATAAGGGGGGATTGGGACAGAATTGTCATGGTAGGCATTGAAAATTGTTTATTTGAATAGAGCATTGAATGACAAACCAAATATTACCTATGTTTTATTATAGCTGGTTTAGAAGGGGAATCTTAAAACAAGATTAACCTCCTCCTTCCTACTATATCAGCTTTTAATAACTACCATAGCTTAATGATACCCAGTTTGGAGAGACTATAAGTTTCCTATCAAATACTGTGGACTCTGTCTCCAATTGATACTCCAGCTTAGAAGTTTTTCTTAACATTTGGGAGTTACAAAAACTTTAAATTCAGGTTACCATAGACCTGATTGGCTCAAAACAAGCAGATGCAAAACCTCTGTGATTCTGGATGGGAGATATGACAAAAATTCAATAGTTCTTTTCTGTCGAGTTGAGTTTTGCAGTTGTTGGATTATGGGTGTTGAGTTGTGAGGGTACCCTAATAAAAAGTTAAAAGGAGTAGTTTTCTTTATTAACTGTCAGCACCAAGACTTCATTTTTAAATGGTATTTAATTGGAATATATCTTAAATCTGCTATTACATCCCCATTTTAATTTCATTCTTGTTCTTTTCTGTTCAATAGGGGATAAACTAAGCATAAAAATGAACTTATTAGATTCCAATTTGGAGGTATATATAGAACTCTGAAATAAGATGGAGTAAATCATGCAAAGTTATATTGCATATCTCTTTTGGTTATAGGTATGATACTATATTTTCTATATTGGTTGTGTTTAGAAACATCAAATTCCTATTATGTGCATAAAAAAGCTTCAGAGTATATATGTTTAATAATGCTCAGTATGATATTTCGAGTAATGTATTTTTTGTTCAGTAGTATCTTTTGTAAAATCTAAAGTTTTACTATTTGTCTATATGTTTTTAGGGTATTGACATCAGTCATAGGTATGACAGAAAAGTTATCAGGAGGGAACCAAAATCCCAGGATGTTTTTTGACACTTGTAAAGGTAAAGCAATGGTCTTTCTTTATAAAGAATAATATGCATTGGTGCCACACTTGGGACAAAGGCAAATATATCTTTGAAAATAACAGTCCTAGCATCATTGCTTCAGGGAAGTCTAACCAGGATTGGTACACCCAGTAAGGTGAAAAAATTCAATTCTTTTGAGTGAAATGAAAGTAGTCAAAAACAAGCTCTCAATGTTTAAAAAAGGTTGCACACAAAATAATCTATGTAGTATTTACTAATAATTTTAAAATCATGAACTTCCTAAACTCTGGTAAAGATGAAACCTCAGTTTCTCACCAAAGAGGGGTTTATCAAATACCATATGACTGTGGCAACTGCTATGTTGGTAGAACCCATCAAAATTTAGAAAAATGTCTACAGAAGCACAAAGACAATATAACTAAAGCTTTATTCTAATAGTAATAGTATTTCTTTTGATTCTGCTTAAAGCAGTCATATTTTTGATAACCCTAGTCATAAAATACTTTTTGAAGAAACTTCCCTTATTAGCAATAATTCAGTCATAAAACAGGCTGTTCAAGAAGCAATTGAAATAAGACTCAAACTAAACAATAATAACATATTTTTAAATAGGGATTTGGGGGAGTACTCACTAAATGCCTTATTCACAAATTTAACTATCTAACGATTTAACAAATTATATTGCAAAACCAATAAATAATACCATTTCAGCTGTTATGGAAAGGCCTTTGAGGCTAGCTGCCAAAAAGGCAAGATTAACATTGAAAGCTTGTGTTTAATTACTTTTATTTCACATTTAAAGTTTGCATTCCACTGTCATATAGAAAAAAAAATTCCTGACTGTTCTACTTGTATTTTGTTGTTTATGATGGAAAGGCAGTGTGGTCTTTGTTGCTATTTATAATTGTAGTTTAACCCTTTCCCTTCCCTTTGAAAAGACAAATATTATATCTGCCAAGCTTTTCTTTGTGAGCTCGGAATAACTTAATAAAAAAAAATTTTCATTAAAAACCAATATTATAGGATTGTTGTTTTGGATTGCGATTTTGTGTTGTTTATGCTTTATCTCCATTGAAATTTTGTAGTTTTTGGGAAGAGAGCCAAAGAGAAAATATTTTTTGCTTCTGTGCCTTCCAGAAAGTGGAAAGACTCTGATTTTTAGTCAACTAGTCCAAAAGAAACCATTGTTTACTGTAACATCAGTCAAAGAAAATATTGGTGACCTCGTCCTTGAAGAACAGAAACGCCTTGATATTGTTGATACACCTGAGTATATCAGATTCTGTAAAAAAAATTTGACGCTCATAAAAAATCAGCCATTTCAATCGTTTCTGTTGTTCATTCGAGAACCTATTCAGAGAAACTGAAAGATATTGCAGAATATTTGTATGAAGTTTTAACCAATGACCATATTTCAGAAGCGTGCCCTCCGATACTAGTTTTCTGTAATAAATCAGACATGATATCCATAAGAACAGAGGTTATAAAGAAAGCTATCGAAACAGAGATGAATTATCTGCAGCAACTGTTGAGTAGGCAGAAACTGTTGAGCTACTCAGATTTTAGTAATAACAGGACAAAATTAAGGAAAATCGGCAGTGAATTCTCTTTCTGATTTACCGAGAATCAAGGTAGAATTTGTACAGGGTTTTGCAATCGATCAATATATCAACATCACAATCAAGTTGAGGCTCTAAGCCGGGTTAAGCACTTTGGTGTACACTTGAGAAGATATGTGATCCCCTTCCTGCACTGGTATCCGGGATCATTGCTTTTCCTGAGGCGAAAATAATTTCAATGATTTAAAGAACATGAAATTGGAACTCGGAATGTTACGACGTTAAAAAATGAACATTTCGACATTTTGACTGAAGAATTTAGACGATTTGAACTGGACTTGGAGTTTCAGAAACTCATATGCCAGGGGTAGGAAGCTTGAAATTAGGTGATATAGAATTTGTTTCCTCAGGCAGGAAGGATGGGGTAGATAGCCAGGGAGTAGGGCTCATGATGAATAAGGAAGCTACCAAGTCTTGTTTAGGCTGGGAAGGTATTAATAATAGAATACTAAGTGCTCATTTTACGACTAAAAACTTCATGGTATCAATTATAGTAGTATTTGCACCCCTAGAACCGACTGACGGAGATACTAGCGACTTAGATGAATTTTACTTACTGTTAAAGGAGCAAATAGAAAGGATCCAAGGTAGAAGTATGATACTTTAACTTGGAGATTTTAATGCCCAGGTCGGTAGAAATAGGGATAGATGGTATCCTAGCCTAGGTTTATTAGGTTTTCGAAAAGAAAACAGTAATGGATACAGACTTTTGCAATTTTGTAGGTATAACAATCTAGTTATAACCAATGCGGTGTATGGTCATAAAATGGCTCATAAGTTAACAGGGTATTCACGTGATGGTAAGACAGCAAACCTTATTGATTATGTTATAGTAATCCGAAGACTGGCAGGATCAATACAAAATACTAGGGTATATAGGAGTGCTGTTATTGATGTTAAAAGTAAAGATCACCATCTACTAGTGTCAAGGGTTATTTTAAAGCTTAAATATCGGAAGGGTAAATACCTCCCGGGAAGTTATGATGCTGGTAGACTCCAGGATGAAAATTTGAGAGAAACTTTCCAGGAACAGTTGAATACTAAACTTGAGAGTTTAAAATTTGATAATGTGGTAGATGGTTGGAATAATTTTGGAAAAATAATTTGTGAAGTTGCTGAATTAGGGAAGAAAGCTAGAACTGTAGCTAAGAATATAAGTGAAAAAGCTTTATGTTTAATAGAAACGAGAAAGGACTTGTACAAGAATTATCTGAGTGATAGATCATATGAAAACAAAAGGAATGTAAGGAAAGTGGAGAAAGCATTAAAATATGAGCTAAGGAGGTGTGAAATGGAGGCCATGGATAAAATTGCCGAGGATCTGGAAGATGCAGCTAGAAGTCATAATAGTAAAATATTGAACTAGCGTGTTAATAAATTGAGAGGGAGTAGTAAAGATAGGAATGGGGCCACAATTAGTGATAAGGAAAGAACTATAGAGACTTGGGCCGAACATTTTGAGAATTTGCTTAACCGAGATGAGTTGCAGGAAAAGATATAAAGGAAAATGAAAAATTTTGTGATACCTTGGATGTGAAGGAATTTTTGTTTTTTTGAGGAAGAATTAGCGACAGTACTAAAAGGATTAAAAAATAATAAGGCTCCAGGTGCTGATAGGGTGGTAAATGAGTTTATGAAATACGGCGGCTCTGAGGTTAGAAATAAGTTACTGAAGATTATGAATATGATTTTTGAAAAAGGGGAAGTACCTAACGATTTTAAGAAAACCTTAATTAAGCCACTTTATAAGAAAGGTGATAAAAGTGAGTGTGGTAATTATTAAGGCATTAGTCTGGTATCTGTAGGTAGTAAATTACTTAGTAATATGATGCTTTTTACACTGAGGGATGCCGTAGACAAAGTTTTAAGAGAAGAACAGTGCGGTTTTAGAAAAGGTAGAGGATGTGTCGACCAAATGTTCACTTTTAGGCTAATAATTGAGAAGTGCCTGAGTTGTCAAACACCTGTGGTCCTCAGTTTTATAGATTATGAGCAAGCGTTCTATTCCGTTGATAGAAGAGCTTTAGCAAAGGTTTTTTCCCTGTATGGTATACTAGACAAATACATTAAAGTGATAAGTGCTATGTACGAGAATAAAACTGCTGCGGTTAAGACAGGAAATGAGGTTAGCAGCTGGTTTTGTATTAAATCAGGAGTTAAGAAGGGCTGTGTTCTATCCCCCTTTATATGGATTATTTTGATGGACTTTGTCTTGAGGAGCACAGGAAAGGTAATGGGAGACCACGGAATCAAATGGGGAGGAAACTGTCTCCTGGACTTAGATTATGCTGATGATTTATGCATCCTAGATGTGAGCAAAATGAATGAAGTATTAGAGGTTTTGCGAGTCCAGAATGCAAGAATAGGTTTGAAAATTAATGTTAAAAAGACTCTGTCACTAAGGCTAGGAATAAGAAGATGAAAAGGTGATGTTGGATAATGAAAAGATTGATCAGGTGGGCAGCTTCACTTACATTGGTAGTATTATTAGTAAAGATGGTGGGAGCAGTGAAGATGTTAGAGGTAGAATAGCCAAGGCTGAGGGTGTTTTTTCACAGTTAAAAAAATTTTGGAAGAATAGGACGATGAGTCTGCAAACCAAAATTAGAATATAAGAAGCTACAGTGATAACAGAGGCCAAATATGGCTCAGAAGCATAGGTACTCCGAAAAGCAGATGAAAATTTGCTAGATGTTTTCCAGAGAAAATCCCTACGGATTGCTCTGGGTACCCAGCCGACTGGCCGTATTTCAAATAATAGGCTATACGAAAAATGCGGTTCAATACTGTTCTCTAGGGCTATAATGAAAGAAAGGTTGAGGTGGCTAGGGCACGTTGTCCGGATGAAAGATGACAGATTGCCGAAGATTGTTCTTTTCGGCCAACCGTCTGGGGCTAAATGGAAAGCAGGTTGTCCTCGTCTGGGGTGGGAGGACGTCATAAAGAAAGATTTAAAGGAAATGGGAACTCTGTGGGCGGGTGTAAAAAGGGAGGTTTTAAATAGATTGGGATGGAGGAGGAGCATGCATAGCTGTGTTGGCCTCAGGCTGCTTGGTGCTGCGGTGAGTTGTTAGTAGTTGTAGTAGTATACTGACCGTATTTCCAACAGTAGGCTGTAGGAAAAGTGAGGTTCAATCCCGCTTTCTAGAGCTAAGTGCAAAAATGCTTTTTTTTTTCAAAATATGATAAAATAGTTGAATTTTCCACTTGTGTTTTTCGCTACTTTGCAGGCCATTTAGTTTTCCAATTAAAAGTGTATCTTGTATAAGCCATTATTTATGAAAAGATAACTTTTTTACTTCTAGCGTTAACAATTCTTCGCATCAATTAGCTCCGTCACTAAAGGGAGCCAATGGTTTTGTCCACTACAAAAGGCTGAATAACTTTAAAACCAAGAAGAAAAACTAGATGTATTTCTACTGGTGCAGCGATGTCCTATAGTGGCACAGTGGGATTGATCTCAGCTCCGTAATAAGGGAATCAGAGTTCAAACTTAGCTGGAGCAACACACTTTAGGGCCCAGAATTTGAATCCGGTGATGAGATTAAGCGAAAGCGTCTCTGTGCTAATCCAAACAAGAAAAAGATGGTGCAGCGATGAAAAATACGGATGGTTTCCCACTTCATACGTACTCAATGTTGCTTATTTATATCCAGAAGCTGTATTGGGATTATTCGGAGGCATTAAGCAGGACGAAGACCCCTGTAATATGCATCCCAGAACATGAGCATGGTTGCAGCAGTAGATGCATACTAGTAGCTGAAAATTTGAAGACACGTTTTGAAAAAAAAAGTTGTCTAGCAATAAAAAAATTCACTTAAGCGTGATTCACGACCTATAACTATTATAAATGCCTGTCTTAAAAGTTAAATTTGATTGAGAATGTAAATTTGCAAATATTTTAACAGACAGCTTGTAGCTCCTTCACAATGACAGCAGATATAAATAAAAAGCGTACGAATAGAGTCACTATAGTTGGAAACCCTGTACTGGAGGTTTCAAGCTCCCCATTTTGCAAAAAATCACTACGACGTTATTCCACATCACATAATTACATCTAGCTAAAATGTCTTAAGATAAAAGGGAATAATTTTTTTTTTACATTTGCAAAGATGGTAGTTTCAGAAAATATTATGGTTGTCAATAGCTCTACTAAGTTCCAGCAAAAACATGACTTCTTTTTGTGTATACTTGATTTATTTTTTCTTTGCAGCCACATACGTATATGGAGGCTTGTTGCTATCTATTTATCGTCTCCATTAAATTCCATGATTTCCTATAATTGCCAAACTTTCTGGCTTTTACTTAATACTGCAATCTGGATAGAAGGATAAAAAGATTTGGCCTTATTGAACCGTTATTTGTAGATTTTTTATTTCTTTTCAGATGGTAGAATTGATAGATGCTGATACACCAAACAATTGTTGAAGTTTAGGTAGATTTGGGGCATATGAAGTGACGGTCTTCTGCCTTGCCATCATATTGATTTTCGTCATGTTTTTGTATTTCTACTGTGTTATTATATTTTATTGCATTACTTTTATATTTTTAAAGCGATTGCTGTATATTTGACAGTTGTAGGAATTGAACCTGAGACCTTTAGATTAGAGCTCCAACATGGTATCCACTCAACCATACAGGCCCTGGCGAAGTAAAATACAGAAGTGTTAGATTCAAATATTCGTATTTATGTAACAATGTAAAATTTTTCAGTTAAGAATAAAAAGTATTTTTGAAGAGGATACTTTTCTATGTAGTAAATGAAAGTCCTTTGAAAGCCTTTTAAGGATTTATGAGTAAGAGTCCATAGTTCTAAGTTCCAAAATAAGTCCATAGTTTCAAAATGAATGTTTGGACCTTTAAACTAATAGTTAGTTCACACGGATGGGATTCCCATCAATCCTCAAAGGAATTCCTTACAGGATTGACCGTTTTCCCGTCATGTCTTTGGGTTGGATTTTTTTCAACTTTTTACATTGTAAACAGATCGATTTAAGGGGTTTTTCCGCCGTCCAACAGAGAATTGTTAGCTAACATTTTTCCCAACAATAATTTTTCCGCCGTCCAACTAAAAATTGTTAGCTAACATTGTTAGAAGATTTCTCTAACAAATCGAATGCTTGTTGAAGGAAATTGTTGGGGAATTTAAAGCGAAATATTCAAAAACAATAAAGATGGATACTTTTTATGCTTATAATATTGACAAAGAATCGAGGACAGCAACTGTTTCTCACAGTTAGTATATTCTTTAGTTAGTTTCCTTAAAAGCCAGGGTTTCCTATTTGACCTTAGAGTTAATGAGAAGTCATAAGAGAGTTTTAGTTGTTTTGTTTTAAATTCAATAATTTTTCTTGATATAGGCTAGCCTTAAAGTTATTATTGCAACAAGTGTGAGCCACAGCTCTTTAGTGGGACCATGGACTTTTTATCCCTTGCTATTCTAGGCTATACAAATTATTTGGTTGCAAATATGGTAACAGTGTAGAGTTACAGCTCTCCTAAAAGAAACAAGCCTTAGGGTCATTGTTGCAACAATTGATAGCCACAACTATTTAGTGAGAACTTGGCCTTTATATCTATTGCTATTCTATGCTAAACAAATAACTTTTGTAGGAAATATGGTAACAGTATAGTTACAGAACTTTTAAAGGAAAAATGCTAAATAAATTAGTAGCCTATATTTTATATAGCCCTACTACATATTGTATGGTTGGGGTATCCTCATGAAATTGTACTTGGTAATTCAAAGATCGGTAAAATTCTATTTTAGCTACTTTCGGCTATCTTGGGAAGGAGTTTGGTTAGGAAATTGAAACTTTCAGGGATAGACCTACAGGCTAAAGTATGTCCCGGGAAGGTATTTTGAAGTACCTACCTCCACTCCTCCCTCTAGAGGGTCCTGACCTTTGATGACCTTTAAAAACCTGTGTTAAAACAATTTGAGATTGTTTAACCAGTGATCAGAAGGAGTTGGTATGTTTGTGACAAACCTCACCTGGAAAAGATTCTTATCAGTATCTTTTTGATTTTAATCTGTTGTTTATAAATTTGTATGTAATTGTTTTGGTTATATTCCTTAAAAGCCAGGTTTTCCTACTTGGCTGTGGAGTTAATCACACGATTAGTTTAAGCTCTAAATCTTACTTTATCAAAAGTTTGCAATAAGCCCTTTTTTTGCAAAATTCACTTTTATTAAGGTCAGTGAGGTTAAGCTCTTAAATTACTTTTTGTTATGGAGGACTGAAGAAGCCTATGTTGGGTACGTTTTTTATTAGCCTATGTTAAAGCATTGGTATCTGAGGCAAATGAAAATAGTAGCACAGCTGGGTAGATGAAACTATCAGGAACTACCTCTTTGTTTGCAGTATGGAAATCAAACACTGAAATTGTAAGAGATTCAGTCAATTTCTGTTCAATTAAACAATTGTTCCAAATACAGCCATACAGTCATTATTTCAACAATTGTGAGCCACAACTCTTTCATGGGACCATAAACTATTTATCCCTTGGCATTCTAGACTATACAAATAACTTGGCTGGAAGTATGATAACAGTGTAGATTTACAGCTCTTCCATAGGAATCATGCCTTGGGGTAATTATAACAACAAGTGTGAGCCACAACTCTTTAGTGAGACCAAAGGACTATGTATCCCTTGCTATTCTAAGTTATACAGATAACTTGGCAGGACCTATGGTATCAGTGTAGCATTAGGGTTGTCTTAAAAGAAACATGCCTTATGGTCATTATTGCAACAAGTGTTAGCCACAACTCTTTGACAGGAACATGGACTTAGCTATATATCTGTTGCTATTCTAGGCTGAACAAATAATTTATCAGGAAATATGGTATCACTGTAGTTGTAAAGCTTCTAAAGGGAAAGTGCTTGATAAATTGAACTAGTAGCCTATATTTTATCTAGGGCCTACTAAATACATTATGGGTGGGCTATGATTCTAGTTTTTATATTTAGAAAATAATTTTTTATATATAAAAGGAAATAAAAAAGACTATTTTAATCTCGTTTTTTTATGTAGAATACATGTATACATTAATAGTAGATAACTTAAGATTTTTAACTAGTCATCAGAAGGAGTTGAATGGTGTGTTATAGAAATCAACTGGAAAAGAATTGTATTGTTGTCTTTTTGATTGTAATCTAATGTTTTTTATATTTGCATGTAGTTGTAAACTTGATCTTTTTTCAATTTTTAATTTCAAGTTATATAATTTGTGTGTTTTTTTGTTGCAGTCAAATACTGGAAAGGGGGCATATCTATTTGGCCTCTATACTTGAGAGCTAAATTGACCTGTGTGTAGAACAGTCAAACTATTTGTTCATTCCCCTTAACAAATAGTACCAACTGGTACTTAAAGAAGCATCATAAATCAGATGCATCTGCCAAAAAAATGTTGTTGAATTTGAGGGTTTTTGTAAATTAATATTTTGTTCTATCAAAAAGTCACTTTATAATAGTCTACCTACTCACTCATGCTGTCATGCAGGCTAAATCCCTGTTGCTTAAAAAGGATTGTATATTCACAGAAAAGTTTACAGTTGAATAAATTTTAAAATTATAGATTGAATTTGGTTTTTGTATGGTTTATTTTTCCTTTACTTTTGTATCAAGTTCATTTTAACCTGTCAAATTAATTAAAAAAAAATTAATTTAGTACATGTTACTATTGTCTTGATCCAAGGTCAGAGCTACACTTTTTTGCTCAAGTGTTTTTTTTTCTTTTTTTACTGCATGCCTGTTATAAAATAGCTTATGTTTCATACATTGTAATTTCAAGTTCTTGCTATGACTATCCCTCTGAAAATTTTTTCCATAGTATTCTGTGAAATCTTGGCTATGATGATTGTCATCATGATTATTGTAGCCACTGGTTCAGCATAGGCACCATACTAAGCTTCCTCATTTAGTTTAATGAGGATTTATTCTATTTCAGATGCTGACATGTCTGGAGACAAATTTATTGTGAGCCAGTCAAACTACTCGGCCTATGGTATCAGTGAAGAGCAGTTTCTCAGTATTTTTGATCATGGTTCTGAAGAAAGTCCAGGAGGTACCAGTACCGTTAGACTGTGGTGCAACTCAAAGGACCCTGATCAGCAAGCAAGAGACAATCAAGCAAAACTTGCCTTATTTGAAATATTGGCAACTGATGCCATTAAGGCAAAATTACAAAGTAAATTAATAAAAAAAAAAATGGTGTGGGCAGAAGTGGCAAACAATCAGAGACTGAAGGGATTTGAAGTTATTGAAGGGGAGGTGGGGAAAAACAAAGTATGGGCACAAGCTCGGTCCCTGGAGCACACCTATAAAAAGTATATTGATTCCTGCAAAAACACAGGATCAGAATATAAAAAGCCTCCAAGGTTTTTTGAAGAGATGGATAAATTATGGGGGACAAACACAATATCAATCCCCCCAAAATATATGATTCTATTGTGAGTCCTAATGTTCAACCTGGAACTTCTAGTACTGGGAGTGATAATCAACCTAAAACATTGCAAAATTTGAACACCAGTATGAGTGAAAATGATGTTACAGGAAATGAAGCTCAACCTGGAACACTGCAAAATTTGAACACCAGTATCATAAGTGAAAGCAATGTTACAGTAAATGAAGCATCTAGCAGTTCTAAAAAAGAAAACAAAATCACCAAATTGATGAACTTTTAAAAGAGATGAGACTATTCAGGCAGTCTTTTGAAAATGCACTGATTAAAAAAGAGCAGGGAAGACAGATGAGACATGATGAAAAAAAGAAAAAAATAGATGAACTCATTAAAACAAAAATAGGAAAAAAAAGAGAGAGAGTAGTGAAGATAAATAAAGTTTCTATTTTGCCTTCTAAATCGTTTAACTGTTTATTTTTCTTTTGGTTTTTTATATTTTTATAGTTTTGATATTTGCTTGTGTTTATATCTGAAACTTGTTTTATAGTATTTCTTAGTATATTTATTTTATGACAATGCACCTTAATTTTGTTCAGTTTCAAGTATTCCTAAAACAATAAAATTGCACTTCTTTTAGGTTTGAATTTTTGGGAAAGCAGGCTTGGGCATGCAGCACTTTTGACCAATTCTTCCTCAAATATCATGATTTGTACAATATTTTTCATATTTGGCTTAAGTAAAATCTTGTGCACTTACAATTTACCAGGTGAACTAAAGAGTCCATCATATAGTCATCAATACCAGCCTTTGCCTTCCAATTTCAATTAAGATTGTTGAGATTTTTGTTACTTTTGAGGTTTTACAACTTTTATCGATCAAATAATTGTTTATCACAGTATAATAACATTATAAATGCATAAAACTATCCTATCATATCAATATAACTTAGTCGTTTTGCTTGACCATCATTTGTATGTAAAACATCGGATGAGTTTGTAGGAGGATATTCTTCCTCTATATCCTGTAAATTTTGCTCTTCTTCATTTTCAATTACATTGTCACTCTGCCATGCACAAAAGTTGTGCAAGCAACATGCAGTTATGACTATACTAATTGCTCGAGGTACCTTACTGTGTATAAATCTCAATCTTCGCCATCTATTGAGTAGATCACCAAATGCATTTTCAATTACTACCCTAGTTTTTGAGAGCTTCTTATTAAATCTTTTTCTTTTTTCATCAATAAGTTCAGTTTCTTTTAATGCTGTTATTAACCATGTAAGTGCAGGGAAGGCACTATCACCAATAATGTGATAATCAGCACTAGTAAATAGAGTTGAATTTGCCTGGGATGCTTGGTGGTAGAGACCCGAATTTCTCAGTACTCTACTATCATGTACACTACCAGGAAACCCCACATGAATGAATGAAAATTCTCTATTCGGAAGACATACGGCAAGAAGCACAATAGAATGAAACATTTTTCTATTTAGATATGTAGCTTGTTGCTCAGATGGTGCTACTATTCTTATATGGCAGCCGTCAATGGCACCAAGGACTCCCGGGAAACCACTGAGATCAGCAAATTTTCTAGTTACTGTATTTAGACTTAATGTACTTGGCCATTTAATGAACTGGTCTGATTTTCTCTCTATATGAGAACAAACCCTCCCAACAACAGCCCAGACACATTTTATTGAGCGATTGAATTTATCTCCAATCTCTCTGAGGGTACAAGCTTGGTTAGCCATATACCACAGAGTAATATATAGCATTTCATGTTTCTGAATAGGCATATTACCACCACAATAGTCTGATTCAGGCAGATTAATAAAGTCTAGTAGCTTTTCGAATGTATCTGGGCTCATTCTAAAGTGCTTTTTAAAGTCTGTATCTGAATACTTTGCGATCACGTCTTTGATGTAATTTTCTTGTCTCACATGAATTTCACGGTTTAAGCTAGAAAAAGCAGCCACTGTCACCCGTGAGTACTCTTCCATGACTACATCTGAGTCATCACTTTCAGAGGAAGAAAGAAGCTCTTCTAGAATACATCTCATCTCTGAGTCAGCTGTACCTGCCATTTTGCCTGTAAGGAGCGTTTTGTAATTTTTAATAACTTTTCAGTAAGTTTTTTTAGTTTTAATTGTAAGTAAGATAATTTAATTAAATAGCACTGTTTTTTCACCGGAAAAATTTATTTTCACGTGAAATAACGCCCCCCCCCTTCCAGGAAAATTCATCCCAAACAATTTCATTCTAGAGAAAAATTCCACTCAGAAAATTTCTTGTGGACGATCTTGGGTGAAAAATTGTTCTTAGCACACTTTCATTTGAAAAAGACTAATTTGTTATTTTTTTAAAATCATATCGGTAATCCCCTCTCATTGGAACTGGTTTCTCTAACCCCCCCCCCCCCCTCCATATCCTAGTAGAAAGTTGCTCCCGCAGAAAGCTCCCTCTGGAAAATATATCCCATGGAAATTCTCCAAAAGCAAAATGTTTTCCCCAAAAGCGTAGTTACTTGACTTTTCAACAATGCCAAACAAAATGAATATCTCAAAATTTTAAAAATTGTAATCGATTGACTTCGAGGGGAAAAGGGGGGTAATTTGCCCTCCAATCCTTTTGATCACTTAAAAAAGGCATTAGAACTTTTACTTTCCATTCAAATAAGTCCTTTCCTGATATTCTATGACTATTTTTTTGATACGATCACCCCTGGGAAAAGAAAAAAAACACACATTCTTGATTCTTTTTCTGGCAAAAATACAAAGCTTACTTACAGTTCGTTACCACGCACTGTTTGGCTATTTCTATTCAATCTCTTTGCTTATCAATTTAATTATTGAGACTTACAGGCAGTGGTGTCAATAGAGGGAGGGGAACACCCATCTATAATTTTTACCTCCTCCTTCTAGACATTTTTAAGACTTACTGGCAACGGAATCAATTAGGGCACAGGGCAACGACTCATCTAAGATTTTCTTCCCTCCCCCTCTAGATTTTGAGACATTTTTTTTGGTAATCTAATTATATAAAAAAAATACATTCTTCCACTTAAAAAATAGAAATAACAACGAAAATGCCACCTGCCTAATTTTTTTTACACGTTAGTTGCCCCCCCCCCCCCCATTTCATTGGTAATGGATACTTCTCTCCTTAATTGAAAATTCCTTTGATTTGCACCTTCAGTGAAAATAAATTTTTTGTCATTTGATGAACTGGTCTGATTTTCTCTCTATATGAGAAAAAACCCTCCCAACATTATAGTCCCCCCAATTTATTGGCAATGGATACTTTTCTCCTAAATTGGAATTTTCTTTGATTTGCACCTTCAGTGAAGATAAATTTTTCTTTAATTAAATTCATTCCTCAGTTTTACTGGGTCAAAAAGATGTAAATTAAGTTGTAAAAAGAAATGTGGACAACTTAAAAGTCATAGCAATTTGATATGATCAAAAAACTGACAGTTTCGTTTATGCAATCAAATTACCATTTTTAAACAGGTCGTTACACTTCCTTCATACATGGGATAATTTATGTAAAAGCTTTAAACAGTTACTCACTGCAACACTATCTTGATCAAAATTTTCGTTTGAATTTCCCGCCTAATATCATGTTTCCGCGAATTGTTAGCTAACAATTTCGGTTAGCTAACAATTCTGTTTCCGCCGTCCAAACAAATTTTTGTTAGCTAACATTGTTAGCTAACAACTGGACGGCGGAAAAACCCCTTTAATGGGAATTTCAAGGCGAAATATTTAAAAGTTAAAATAATGTCAAGAATAAACCATTCAAAGACTCATAATCATGTAGCAATGGTTGAAGGTTACCCGTATTTATTTGACACCAGTCACAAAGAGTATAAAAACATAAAGAAAAAGCAGCAGACATGGGAGGAAATATCGCTTTTCTCAATGAACCAGGTAGGTTTGCTCAACATTCTAGGCTATAAGCAAATGGTTATATTCCTGCTGGAAGCACAGACTTATCAGTCATCACAATTTTTTGCCTGATGAAGTTGGATTTGAGTTTTTGGTAAAATTCTACTTTAGCTACTTTTGACTATCTTGGAAAGGGGTTAGGTTAAGAAAATTAAACTTTCAGAGATGGGTCTACAGGCTAAAGTATGTCCCGGGAAGATATTTTGAAGTACCCACCTCTACTCTTTCTCCCTCTAGAGGGTCCTGACCTTTGATGACCTTTAAAAATATGTGAGTTTTAGAAGTGAAACCTTGCAAAATAGATCTTCTGCTTAAATGAAGTACAACAAATTTTTTTTCAGCTTCACAACTTTGCTCAATCCCAATTTATATGGTTTTAAAGATATGCAAATACATTTCCTAAATTTTTGAAATAAACTATTTATATGGCTTAAAATTCTGCTCAAATAACTGAAATTGCATTTTCAGAGCTAAAACCAGGGAAAAAGAAACTGATAACTGAAAATTAATGTAAAATGTTGTTTTGTCAAAATTTCAATAGGTATAGACCTGTCATGAAGGCAAATTTTAGGACCCTCTAGAGGGAGAAGGAGTGGAGGTAGGTACTTCAAAATACCTTCCCAGGACAAACTTTAGCCTGTAGTCCCATCTCTAAAAGTTTCATTTTCCTAACCTAACCCCTTTCCAAGGTAGCCGAAAGCAGCTAAAGTAGAATTTTACCGAGTTTTTTTTTTCCAGTTCAGTCTATTGAAAGTAAAAATAATTTAAGAATAACAATAGCCTAGCCCAAGTTTCATGATAGGCCTAGCCCTGACCTAGGCTTATTTAACATATCTTTTTTTTAAATTAAAGTAAATAAGATTTCATGTAAATAGAAGCCATAAAATTCCCATTTTTTTACTAAAAGCTAGACAATATTAACAAGTAGGCTATAGTCAGCGCCTAGGGTGAAACCCCAAGTAGCCTACTTGGGTAGTGCACAAACTCAGGTGTATATTTTAGATAAAATCTAGCTTTCATAAGTATAGACAAAATGTTCCTGCTCTTGGATTGGATGTATAGACCTATCAATTTAGACAGATAGGCCTAGGCAAGTTGGGATTGGCTGACCACATTGTCAGAAAATGCTTTTGTTCAAAATTAAAATTATGGCAAAAGTTAAACCTACAGCCTTACTTATTTATTAAGTACAATTATTCAGCTTTACAAGACAGTTATCTTTGATTAAATATATCCAAGATTGAATGTGTCTCTGATCTACATTACTTTGCTCTCAGTTTAAGATTAAATGTCCAAGGTTTGGCAACATTTTTCAAATTTAAGCTCTAACTTTAAATGTATGTCCAAGATAAAGCTCAACTTTTGACTGTTGCTGTATATGGAAAATTCCAAAATGTATAGGCCTTTTGATAAGATATTCAGTAAATTTCTAGGTGATACTGTAATTTAGCTAGGATGAAAGTGAAAACATGATTTGATCCTTTTTCATAATCCTCTTTCATAATACAATAATTGCTTCTGTTGCAAATTGCATCTTGACCACTTAGAGGGGCCCCAAAGGTATTTTATATGAATTATGAAAGAGCATAGAAAAAGCATCAAATGATGTTTTCACTTTCATCCTAGCTAAATTATATGGCCCACTGCAAATTTACCTAGAACTTTAGCCCCCTAATGTGCAAACATATACCCTGAATTGTTGATGGGAAAGTTTAAAATTGTAAAATTCAGCACTTTTTATGGATTCATTTGAAAAACTTGAAACAGTAGGAAAACGTTTTATATTTGAGTTGCCTAATAAATGAGATTTAAATTGTTATGAATAAGTATATTACTCTTGAATAACTTATTTATAAAATAGTAACAAGTTTTTAACCACTTTTCAATAACTTAACTATTGTTGATAACTTCTTTGTGGGGTTACAAAAATGATATACCTTTTGGGCCTCTTTAAGGGCTCAAGATGCAATTTACAACAGAAACAACTATTGTATTATGAAGGAGCATAAAAAAGGCATCAAATGACGTTTTCACTTTCATCCTAGCTGAATTATAGGGCCACCTAGAAATTTACTAGGTATTCAAGTTAATCACATTTATTAAGAAGAACTTAGACAAATTCAATGATGAAATAATCCAATTTCAAAGTCACCTGACAAGAGATTTAACAGTAATTTAATTATTGAAGCTGTGATTAGCTGTTTAACTACTTCATACCTTAGTCTGGGGTATAGTTCTAGTTGAGGAGATTCTTGCTAACTTTTGAAGTAGCTGAGCTAGGTAAATGATACATTCAGTAATGAATACAGAGCCTAAAATATTTATGGGAAAGTTATACCAATCTGACAACTCTCCCTTTCCCTTGTTTCTTGGGCATAGAAGATTGTACAATGACAGGTCCTATAGGACCCATTTCTAAATTTTGAAAAAAAGTGTTATCTTCTTTTGGTTTTCCTGTTTTTTTTAGTGGCTTTTCTTTTGAAAGTGCAGTTTCTATTTTTTAGCCTAAAATTAAAGTCATTTCAAGGCTCTTTCCCTCTTGTTCAAAATGGATTTTCACTTTATAAAACCATAAAAATCAGGACTAGGCAAAGGTACTGTGCTCAAAACGTTTTTCTTGTGCCTTATTTGAGAAGTTCATCTATCTCCCAATATTCACTTTTATAACAATAAATTTATAAAGCATCATCAAAGATTAGTGCTCTTTACAGGGGGGACATGGACGTCAAAATAACTCCCTAGGAAATATCCAAAAGGCTTTGCATTTATACTTGGTAGTTTTACCCACCTTCCTCAACCACTTTCCAAGATAGACAAAAGGCCCCTTATCTACAGTTTTACAGAAGAGTTGTGCCATTCAAAATCATTTGCAAATATAATGGTTGTTACTGCAAAAATTGTTTTTCCTCTTCCTCTAATTTGCCAGATATAGCCATGGTCTATATACAAAACTTTTGCTGTTCTGTTGGTTTGCATAATTTTGTATTGCTACTTTTTTCTAATCAAGAAACAGTATAACACTGTTGTCTAAGAGACAACAGTATAACACTGGGACTCTTTTGAAAAAAAAACTTCCATAATTGTGAATACTACATTAAAAAAACCAGAAATAAATTACTTATCTCATTCTTAGTAGTGTAATACACCCCCCCCCCCACAATGCAGCAAAGTATATTCTTAAAATATTTTACTGTAGCATAACTCTTTGTTTCCTGCCATTCGATTAGTGTTTGGTGTATAAAAATGAAGAAGAGAAGAGTTGCCAGATTAGAACAATTGTATTATATTGGTTTTTAAAAGGTAGGGGTGAATTCTTGATATGATATAGTCAGGCGCAATAACTGCTAAAAGTGCTTCATTTAGAGGAGGCAGTGTTACTATTAGTGGATAAAATTGGAGCACTACTAAATGCAATGATGTTCAATATAAAAAGCATACAGCACAGTAAATTGTTTATGTTGTTTATCCAAGGTCACAGTATGTTTTTAATTGGTAATATTTTTCCATGGAAATGGTATTGTCTTGCCTTGGCTATGCCACTTAAATATGGGAACAAAGTATGTTTAAACTTCTTTAAGGATGGGTTTGCATTTGCTGTTGACCTGCTTTAAATAGGCTGCAATTTCTTTTTTAACTTGTTAAAAAATTACATCATAGAGATCTTCTTTATAAACAAAATTATTATTTATTTGTCTCTCTAATTTTTTCTATTCATAATGGACCCTAATTTTTGTCTTGTGCCTTGATATGAGCCTAACACTGTTGTAATCTAATGGTTGTTTGAACATCTTTTTTTTCACATGAGTTGTCATCTTGAAATTATTTCATTTGCAGTGGAATGGTGCAGAGAAACATGGGGTTACCTGAGGAGAGAGTTTTTTAAGAAACTATCTGCCAGAAAAAAAAAAGGAGTGGTGATGGAGGAGGAGACAACATCTACATAAAATGGCCACATTTTAGTGCACTGCGATTTTTGATCAAGTACCATAAACCCCGACTGTAAGTAATATATTATCTTAAATGAGAACTCTAGCAATAGGTTTGAAATTCTCAAAAGACTCACAAAAGTCAAAAGGTAGGGACTACAATTGTTGACAGAAATTAAAACATGTGAAAGGATATAAATGAAAGACCTATATATTGTAAGATGGGTCAACCAGCAGTACTGCCCTGTTCCCATTGTTGGTAATACTACTGTTTTATTGAAATTAATCACTTAGAGTTTGTTTTATTATTGTTATTTACTCTTTTTTTGCTTTAGTCATCTTTTAACTTTTTCTTTTTTGAATAAGATTGTAAATTTTGAAAATTAATTTTCACATTCAATAATTTTTGTTTTAATTTGAGATTGATGTTATTATGTTCTCTCATTTTGTATCATCAAAATAACTAAATTAAAAGAGATATGAATTCTATGATATGAGCTTAGAAACCCTTAGAATTTTGAATGATTCTCTAGCCCTTTAGCTAAGTTTGTTTTCTCCAAAACAAAGTTGATGTATAGATTTCTACTTATTTTAATATAAAACCACCCTTAGCCGATAGTAGGTGGTAAGAGACTAGCAATGCTGTAGCCACAATTTGTGTTTGAGGAGGGGATTATTATAGAAGTAAATGAGAAATCCTTACATTGCTCCTAGCTGCAATTTAAGGTAATTAAAAAATAACAATAATCGTAGCAACAGAATTATGTTTTTACCCCCCCCCCCCGCCATTTTCTTTTGGAAAGGATGACATAAATGTTTTGAAAGACCAAATTTATGCTGAAAATTTGCAATTCGCAAAAAAATGGTGAAAATACCATTTTAAAAGGAGTTTTTACACCTGAATGTCACCAAGATATGTATTGTTTCCTATATTTGCAACTTGAATAATTATTTTACAGAAACAAATGCCTTTAAAAGTAACATTTTTCTTCAAATGGTCCAAGAATCTCTTACTATTTCTTCCAATTCATGCATGATAGTGATGTGGTCAATAGTTATGTCTGGAAAACCCATCTGACTGATTGGTCATTTCTTTTCTTCAATAAACTTTCTTTTATAGGACTTCTGGAAATTTAGAAGAAGAATATGTGATTGACATAGAAGTAGAAAAAGATTTAATAGCTGAAGACAGCAATACTTACCCTGACTTCACCACCTTTGCTCCAGGACCATGCACTTCTACAGCTGCTACTGTGCAACCAACTTGTCTGTCTCCAAATTTTCATACAGGACAGATTGACAGTGTTTTCCCAATTGAATCTACAATAATTAGGACACCTACACCTACAAGGTCAACCACTAATTCAGGTGTTAAAAGAAAGGGAACTACTGATCAATTGCCCAGAGAAAATGCAATTAAGCTGATGGAAACAGCCAACAGTACTCTGAATAAAATCCTAGAGGGAAAGAACACCAAAGGTAGGGATTCCCACAATGCCGGTTTTTGTGAGACCTTGTGCAAAGACCTTGATTCTTTACCATTGATCAAACAAGCAAAACTCAGTGCAGAAATTTCAAGACTGATTGCACACGCACTAGAAGGCTAACTCTAATGTCAAAAATGTCAATCTGAAAGATAGTTTCTTAGATGTTGCCAAAATGACGTTTTATAGTTTTTCTGTCTGAGCAATCAAGAGCTTTTACTTTAGTTTTAGCAGTGCATATGATTTTGAAACTTCTCTGACCTCTTGCAGTGTGATGATTTAAATTTTTATGTGACTTATTTTTGGTATAAAAATTGTATACATACCTATTAAAATTTGTTGATATACTAAAAGAGTGATAGAAAGGTAATATTTCATTTGTTTGTATTATCATATTTGTTGTGGACCTACTGAAAATCCAAATAAGCATTCTGATGAGTCATGGGTAGGTTAAATTATATCTATATTTGTCATGCGTCTTGTTAAACCAATATGAATAATTCCTAATCAGGATGGTCTGGTGAAAGGGTAAAACTTTCCATACAACAGTCTTAAATTTGCAAAAATTCTTTGAATTGTTATTTTTTATCACTTGTCAGACTTGTTTCAATACCTCTCTTGTAGTCTTTATTTGGTAATTTAAATTTGTTACTCCATCAACTAGTTATATTGTAACCATAAAAACAAAACGTGTATTTAGGGTAATATTAAAATGCCAAACTTAAATATAGTTTTTAAGTGTTACCTATCCCTCTTTTTTTTCAAGATGAGATGTCATTAACAAGCTATATATATATGACAACACCTTTCTTATAAGAAAAGTAGATCCAGCAATTGTTTTTACATACCTAAAAAATATGTACATAAAGCACTGCTTTATTTCTTGCTTAATAGTATTTTTATTTTCGTGTGTGTACACAAGACTTACCAAACTGAGTCAAGGCTTAATCCACAAACCACAATTGCATCCAAATAATATTATTAATCTTATCCAATATTAAAGGAAGTTATTTGTTTTGAAAAAATCTGTAGTAATTGAAACTTCTAAAGCAACTACAACTAATATGTTAGAACGTAAAAATTACTTGTGAATGTTTTAACTTAATTTTTTTGTTTACATAAAAACAAGAATATATTTGTCTTATACAGGCTCCTTAAAATTTTCCTCTTAAATTGCTGTTCTGTCTCTCCTTCTTCCTTAAATCTCTCTACATATATTTAATTTTGGAACTGTAAAGATACCTTTAATTTTTCATAAGATTAAAACACCAGAAAAAACAAGTCTAGAAAAGCCAATTTTCAACAGAAGTCCTTTGCCATGACAACTCGCCATTTCCAACAAAGTAGTCTTTAAATTTGTCTCTTATGCTTACTGCACTTGCTGTTGCATTGTTACTCGAAAGCCTTCCAACACTAGGAAGCGTTGGAGTGTTTCGCCATGTCCCCTGAATTATGCAGTCATTAACCTCACAATCAATAGTTCTTTGACAGACATATCTTCTGCTAAGGTCTGAAGTAATTAAGTAATTGTTCAAAACACAAACAGCTTTCACAATTTCATCAACAGTTGTTACTGAGGCTTGTAAACGACCCCTTAAAATTCGGAATCTGGCTGTTAAAATGTTAAATGCATTCTCCACAATGTGTCTGGCTCTGGATAATCTATAATTGAAAACTTTTGTTCATATGAAAGGCCCCCATAGCGTGGAAAAGTCCTCGTAAAATTTTCCTTCAGCGGAAATGCTTCATCTCCAACAAACACATGAGGAACTTCAGTGTCAGAATAAGGTAATGCTTTGGGAAGTGGGATAGGCAATCTACCATGATTTAGAGCCTTGCCAAATCCAGATCGAGAAAAAACTGTGCTGTCATTTTCTTTGCCCTTTGCTCCAACATCAATATAGATAAACCGATAGCGGGCATCAACAACAGCTAGCAAAACTATACTGAAAAACTCATTAAAATTGAAAAAGTCAGACCCACTATTAGGGAGACTGGATTTCACAATGCTTCCCATCTACTGCCCCTATGCAATTAGGAAACTGCCACAGATCCTGAAACTCTTTGGCTATGACCTGAAAATCATCAAGCTCAGGTGGTTTCATGTACAAAGGCTGAAGCTGATTCCAAATTGCCTTGCAGGTTTCTCTGATTATTCCAGAAACTGTTGATCATCCAACTCTGTAAGCCAAAAAAATGCTTGCCATACTTTCACCACTTGCAAGATACCTAAAAAAAATACAAGTTTATGTTAAAAGAGCCGCCTAAAAGCTACTGAATAACTAGAATTGCATTTTGGAAAGTAGGAGAGTAAAAGTTCATTTTTAATAAAAGTTTTCAAAGTATTGAGAAAAGTTGAAAAAGTATTTAAGGACAGAGAGAAGGCTAGGTCAAGAAATAAAAAGTTGTGCTCTTTTTTATGCATTTCTAATCATAAATAACGTAATCTTTCCATGTTTTTTTTTTACAATGTTGTTCAAAGCAAATGAGTATTCAGCAAGCTCTTTTATTATTAAGGGACTGTGAAAAATGTTGCCAACCCTTTGGCACTCTTTTAGGGAAAGTTTAATCCATTTTTCTAAAGTTACAAAACTTATTTGTAATGGCTTTTGATAATCAACTTTAAAATGAATAAAATTTTAATATTTTGAATAAGCATAAATAAAAGATTCTGCACTTGCTCATATTGTAATCAAAGATTCACATATTTAATTGTTTCTTCTGCAAAGCTTTCATTAAACCTTACATAGCTTTAAGAAAGAAATTATCAGGCTTTAAACTTCTGATGGTTGTCTTTAAACTTATAAATATTATGTGTTTATTATAGTAAAAATACAATTCTTTTGATGTACAAACAGTTATCGAAACTCCTTAATAGAAATTTGGCTACTATTAGCAAGAGTTGCTTCTTACTTAAAGTTCATTGCCATAAATTGTTTGATACATACTACAAACTAGCAAGTGTTTTGGAGAACAGATATTGTTTTCCTTACCCTTGTCAAATGTATATAGCAGGTCTTACAGCAGGTCAAATTTATCTCAACAGAGCTAGCCTGATCAATGCCTACAAAAATGAATTCACAATAAAAGACCACAAAACGTGTGCCATGTGTGATATTACTTGCATCAACAAAGGAAGTGGTTATGAGAATGCCAGTCTTGTTAAAAAAAAATACTAGATAAAACAATAATCAATTGGCAGATATGGTTTGAAAACTTAAAACAAATAATCACTCTTGAAAGAATAAAAGGTGTTGAATAAAGTTCACAAAACAATAATGAATTGGAAAATTTCTAAAAAAAAAGCCTTGTGATTTTTTTTTTGGAATTTTTCACAAACATATATATGCAAATGCATACAGCATAAATTTTCCTGGAAGTTATGTCTTTACATCTTTTTGGTAGCCCTCCCCCTCCTTTGGCTACATCATGGCTTGTAAATATAAACTTTCTAATAGGCTTATTAAGTACCACTGTGTCTTCCACTAAGGAAACCTAACAACCAACAATGAAAAAAAAATATTTGAATCCTTACTTACAATGCAATGAGAAAAATAGGAATATTATCTACTTAGTCTGCAAAATCCAGCAATGCAAGTTCTAAACTGGCATGACTTCTTGTTCCCTCATTAGGGGTTGGTCTAAAACCTAAAGTTGTGATTCTTTAGTTTGCACCTAAGATATTGAATAAAATTCTAGGTCTCAAACAAGGTGGAGGGGGGAATATACCCAGATTCTCCTATTTTTTTTTTTAGTGTGTTTTGTATTTTTCTTCACCAACATTCAATTGATCAGTGTTCAATTTATCCTAGCATGAAAGTTGCTAAATGACCTAATATCAATGCTAGAGTTAACAACATGCAAAAAATAAAAAGTATACCTTAGAGTTAATGCCAGGCGTGCTTTAACCTGAATGGCTGGATGCATCACAGTGTCCTCTTTAGTTATTTTGTTTTCAATAACACAAAGTTAATTTGCTCTGAGGTCATACGGTAAGTGGCAAAGAAGAGGTCTGGATCTATTTTGTCCATTTCCTGGGTCAAAGCTGCATAAAAACCATGCACATCCCTCAGCTGAAATGTAACAATTTGTTAGTTCAGATCTAGCCTGTTTAATGCTTCCAAAAATGAATTAACAATAAAAGACCACAAAACATGTCCAATTTGTGATATTAGTTGCATCAAAAAAGTAAGTGGTTATGAGAATACCAGTCTTGTTCTTATTTTACTAGATAAAAGAACCATCAATTTGCAGATATGCCTTAAAAACTTAAAACAAATAATCGCTCTTGAAAGAATAAAAGCTGTTGAATAAAGTTCACAAAAAATAACCTGTTTTTTGTACAAGAACCATGTTTAAATAATCGTATAGCAACCTTCTTGACTTTAATTTGAGCTGATATTTCACTATTTTGATCAGAAGGATTGGTTGGCTTAGCTGTGGTCTAGTATGCTCTTGTTAGCTTTTACTGAATTAAATTAGAACTAGCACAATTATGTCTTCACTGATTGAGAGTCAAGTGACATTAATCACAAAAAGTTTATACAGATCACCAAAAAAAAACATGAGAAGTATCAATCTAATATGACAATTAGCTTTAATTCTTCTTAAAAAAAACTAGGCGAGGCTCATTTTAATTATAAACTTGACAAACTTTATGAAGGAAATTACAGAAATGGTTTTCAAGATTTTCATCTATTGATGAAAGAAAGTCACCATTTTGGGAACAGGGATTTCTTCAAAACTTTAACTTAGGAACCCAGTCCAGTTCTAAAATAGCTCACATGGTAGTATGCCTGAGACTCTAGGCAGGCAAGCCTATTAGGCTTAGGATGCTTGTTTACCTGTGAATCCAATCAAATTCAGTCCCCCCTCCTTTTGCATACAAGTCCAGTCAACCTTGTCTATCACAAGTCAGCCCAGAAATGCTGATCATCCCTAAAGTTTGGAAGCCCAGAAAGGTTCTGCCCCAAGTTGGATGGATGGATGATGGACTATCTATCAAAAAGTGAAAATGACATCATTTTTTAAACATTCCTGACAAAGGCTTATGCCAGCTGTGCCTCTCCACTCAGACTATATGTCTCGGCTTTTTCTCTAATTAGCCATGAATCAATGCAAGTAACTTTATTTTAATTGGGAAACAGGATAAGCATGATGCAAGCAGTGTTGTTATAGATAAATTTGTAGTTGACAACATAATTTATTTACAACGACTTGATGCTTTTTTCATGCTCTTTTGTAACACAATAATTACTTGTAATGATTATTACAAGGACTTCTTTTTACTTTGTCTTAATAATAAAATTTTATTTTGAAAACAAATTTGTAGGTATTTCTAAAAACAACTTGAAACCCTCTTTCAAAACAGCTTGGCATTGTTTTGCCAGTTTTTTTAGTTGTAGTGCTATTTTTTATACTTTATTTTTTGGTTTTATGACTCCAAAATGCAAACTTGGTCCTTTGGGGTTTGTGATAGACTTTTTTTGAAATAAATATTTTATCTTTTAAACCTCTCAAAAAAGGCATCTGTTTTGCCATGATGTCATTTTCAAGGTTTTAGGCTCTTTTTAAAATCCCTGCAAATTTGTCTTCAAAATCACATTTTACAATTAAAGCTAAAGAAAATAATAATTACTAATCCTCAATCAACTACAAATGGTTATTTTTGTTAGTAAAATCCTAGTTTAGCTACTTATTGTTATCTTGGAAAGGGGTTAGGAAAGGGAAACATTCAGTAATGATTCCAGGGCCAAAAACATACTCTGGGAATGTATTGTTAAGCTTCCATCTTAACCCTCTTCTGATTTCTAAGTCTTAGAAATTTCCTACTTGACAGGTCAACATATATTGAAATTTTGAAAAACAATATATTACCTTAATTTTCAGTTATCATTTTGTCTTTCTGTAGTTTCATAAGACAAAAATTTTTAAAGGTCACTGTCCTGTAGAGGGAGGAGTGGAAGTAGGTACTTCCACTGGAATTAGGTACAAAACTAGAATTTTACCATGTTTTCTAAATAGTAAGTTTTTTTAGGAACAAGTTTACATTTTTTTTATTTATGTTGTCTGTTTACCCTTTTGGTTCTCCTTGAGAGCTTAAAATGTAATTTGCCACATAAGAGATTACTGAATAAAAGGCATGTAGGCAAATTTCAGGACCCTCTAGAGGTAGAAGGAGTGGAGGTAGGTACTTCAAAATACTTTCACCTGATATATTTTAGTCTGTAGACACATCCCTGAAAGTTTCATTTTCCTAACCTCACCCCATTTCATGATAGCTAAAGTAGAATTTTACCTTGAAAGCTTCAAATTGATGGTAGGCCTAACCAAAATGTAAACATAGGATTTTGGGCCAAATACCAACCTGCCATGCTGGGCGGACATGCCATCTCCTCTTATTTTTTTCTGAATTAACTAACTCCTCAGATTCTAGCAAACTGGAGCTAGCTAAAGCTACTGAAAACGCTACCAAAGCTAAGGATTCTGAGTCTGAATCATTCATGCTCTATTGATTTAAAATTTTTGCTTCCCTTTGTGACGATTAATGCGTTCAAACACTTTCCCATGCGTGTGAACTAGTCCCCGAAGCCGCGCCACGCCGAAATGACGGCGGCGAATGTGTGATTCAGTATCGGCGGCGGCGCACCGCAGATTTTAGACCGGCGGCGCGCCACGGCACGCTGATTTTTCTGATTAAAAATAATTATAAAAATTCCACTTCACCAAGCACGTTCAACATCGATTTTAGTAAGGATTCTTAAATTGTTGGCTAAAAACATACAAGAGCAATATGACACAACCAGAAGATACTGGGCTATGCGGAAAGTGTTTATGTTCATCGTCAATCAGACCAAGTAAAAGTCTAGTTTCTAGCAACTAAACCAAGTATAACGTAAAATGTGTTAATGTTTTACATTGAAGTACTCCTATAAAATCCTTTGTTTAGTCATGTTCTTCTTATTAATGATTTGGGCTAATGTATGTATAAGTTTCAAAGTTTGAAGTTCAAACATCTCCTGTTCATCAAATACATACGAAAAGGAAGTGAAAAAAAAAAATAACAACATCGAAAAAACACTTTAAACAAATCAGATACCATGGCTTAACAACACCAACAATTTTAAATCAGCGGTTACATCACTTCAGTTACAATTGATGCAACAAAAGTCAGTATGTTCACTCTACCTGGAACCATAGATCTTTTTGCAGTCACTATCAGTCCTGTCGTGCTAAAAAGCCGTTTAGCTGGGGCACATGTGGCCGGTACAGCCAGAACTTGACGAGCGTTAACTGCCACTCGCGGGATCTGATACTAGTATTGGACCTTGGGGTTCCACAGAATGCCGCAAATGGGCTTCTTTTTTGTATCTGCTGAAATAAGTTGTTTTATAAGGGAGAACAAACCTGCACCTTCACCATAGGGCTATTGCGCCCTACACTACAGGAGGAACTAAACTGGACCTTTACCCTCTTTTCTTATCAACACGGTATAACCCTCCGAAATTCTTTTCTGAAAGAAGTGGTCAAGTTATAACGTTTCAAGTCAAAGTTTAAGGCTACTTCAACTTCAGTGTGCTCTGCTAACTGTGCAAAAAAATTTAATTCATTTCTATAGATATATTTCTATACTAGCTCTAGATAATCTACCAAGCGGTAAACTACCGCAAATCAGCATCGAAAAATAAATGAAACCCAAAACGAACAAAAATAACAATAAATAACTGAGTCTAACTCAAAACGAGCAGAAATTAAGATAAGTTGGGCTAAAAACCCCTATGCCTTCCCAAGGTCAGAACATAATTTTCACTTTACTGAAAAAATATAAATGCTTTTACTTTTATAACTTTAATAAATCAAATGATATTAACATTTTGATTACTAAATATCAGTATAAGTATATTAAACTGACAATGCATATTCATTTGTATTTTTGTCAGTAAAGTACAAATTATGTACTTTACAAATCTGGACACAAATAGTAGTGTTTAATTTAGTTTCATACCTTCTCTAGTTGACCTGAAATGGAAAACTTGATAACATTCGCAAAAAAATTTGTTTACTTTCTTTGATAGCTTGGATACACTTACGCTATTTTGATTTGGTAAAACTTTAAGATCAGAAGAAGCCCTGAAAGTTTAAACATAATACCCTCAGTCGTTCTTGGGATACTGCTGAGATGCCTTTTTGGGAATTAGCATAAACACAGTGCATTTTGATTTAATATTAAGGCAACATTTACTTTTTAAACATAAAGGCAATGGGGAGGGGGGGCGGGGTAGGGGGATTAGTTTCCCTCCAATCACTTTCGACTATTAAAAAGGACATCAGCCCTTTCTATTTTCAATCGAATGAGCCCTTTCCGAATTTCCTACAACAACACCTTCGATACGAAGTGCCCTGGTAAAAACAACAACAACAACAAAAAAAAAATGATACATTATACCCACATCGATCTCTACTATAAAAATGTCAAACCTTCCAATCACTTTCGATTATTAAAAAGGGCTTTTCGATTTCCACTAGGCTTTTCGATTTCCAAACTAATGATCCCTTTCTGAGTTTCTACGACAACGCTTTCTAAAAACACCGTGTAAGCCCCCAGGGCATAAATTACAACCCTTACCCTAAGGGCTGTGAGGGTGGTTGTCATCCTCTAAGACCTAATTTCCAGAACTTTCAACTACGTTAAACAAAATGGCTATCTCAAAATTTTGTTTGTATGTGTTTGGGGAAATGGTGGGCGTGGAAGGGATGTTAGTTGCCTTCCAATCATTTTCGACTATTAAAAAGGGCACAAGCCACTCCAATCTCTAATTGAATGAGCCCTATTCGAAGTTTCTACGACAACTTCTTCGATATGAAGTGCCCTGGTCTAAAGGAAAAAATAATAAATAATACATTGCGCCAACATCGTTCTTACATACCTCCAGGGCATAACTACAAAACCCTTGCCCTAAGGGTTGTGGGGGAGTAACCTCCTCAAAAAACATATTTTCTCTCTGGAAATCAGTTACTCTGAACAAAATGGCTATCTTAAAATTTTGATTGGATGTGTTTGGGGAAACGGTGGGCGTGGAAGGGGTGTTAGCTGCCTTCCAATCACTTTCGACTATTAAAAAGGGCACTAGTTATTCCAATTTCCAATCGAATGAGCCCTTTTTGAAGTTTCTACGACAATTCCTTCGATACGAATTGCCATGGTATGGAAAAAAAAAAAAAAAAAAAAAAAAATAATACATTGTGCCAGCATTGTTCTTTACTTAGACAGCTCGATTGCGCTACCTATGACAACATCCTGAATTGCCTAATGCTCTTTTACCTACCTCTTTTCATCCGAAAAATCAGAAAGAAAAATGAACAGAATTCAGAAAGAACAGAATTTTAAAGTGGAAGGTTGAATTTTTTTTTCAAGAAAAATTTCTTCTTCTCCTTCCTATGAACCGATATACATGGCGAGCCCATGATGACAGTATTTGTTTTTAAGAAACAGATTAGCCGGGATGACGGTTGAAGCCCGGAGGTCGATATCGATAACCAAAAAAGAGAGAAAAAAACAAAACAAAAACGGCGGCGTATTAGTGACGCCGCCGCCGATAGAATCAGCGGCGGCGTCAGCGCGCTGATGCAAGCTCGGCGGCGCACCGCCGTTTCTTTTTAGGTGGCGCGCCGCCGACTTTTCTGCGCGGCTTCGGGGTCTAGTGTGAACACTTTCCCGTTGATCCTGGATAGTTTTACCTAATCGTTTTCCCATCCGTGTGAACTAGCTATAAGTGCCGAATGCTTCAACACTATTGACAGGGCCATATTTAGGTTTTTTTTCTTCTTTTTTTTTGGGGGGGGGGGTGTACAAACAAAAACTGCAAAATTCAGTAAATATATATATATATATATATATATATATATATATATATATATATATATATATATATATATATATATATATATATATATATATATATATATATATATATATATATATATATATATATATATATATATATATATATATATATATATATATATATATATATATATATATATATATATGTGTGTGTGTGTGTGTGTGTTTGTCACTGTGAAAGTCGGGAAAAAAATTCAGGGGAACAGGGGGTTCAAACCGCCCCCCTGGATATGGCTCCGGCTTTTGATGTGAGTTTATCTTGTTAAGAAACTGTGTTATCACACATGCTTGACTAGGGCTTGCAATTACAATCTGTTAGTTTATTTTTTCAAGTGGTATTTTATACCAAGAATCTCAGTACTGAAGCCATGTTTGGTTAAGGGTGCTAAAAATTTCCTTTTTCCTTCTACGTTCTTCCTCCTCTCCCCAGAAGACCAAAAATATGCTTACAGCGGAAATTTTTGTGATGTCTTCTAAAATCATGACACTTCTATGGCAGTATTTTCATATCATCACCTTTCCTCCATTAGAAACATTTAGCCCGACTTCAATTTGTCTTCCATTTTTTTTTTCTTTACAGTATCCTCGCTGCTTGCTGTATTTTGTCTTTTCTTTTCAACTTAAAGATGTTGCGAAAATCTGTCGTTAAATTGTGTGTACGGGACTGCCGTGACCCCTGTGGTCAAGGAGGATGAGAATTCATATCTCTATCTTTCTAGTTCGTGTATTAGAGTAATAAACATATTATTTTAACAAAAAACGACTAAAAATTCAGGCATACGCCTGAAAGGGACTGGAGGACAAGAAGTTTGTAGTTAGGGGAAATTAAACCTGGACTTTGCAGGGAGCCGACCTTTGGTCCAATGAAGATTTTGTTTTTAGATTTTTGCATGTAAGTTCCTAAACTTAATTGAACACAATTTATAACGAGTAAAGCCTGGCCAGTAAGTAATTGAATGTTATCTTGCAATAAATTCATTGCAAAAACTCACGACGATTTTCACTTATAAAAGGTAAGTTTTTCTAAGATGGCCTTTTTCTTTTCTCGCTTGACCACCCTTGGGCCAAGAATCAGATCTGCCAAAAGATAATTTGCCTCCTTGGTTTTACTAACCAGCTTTTGTGACACCAAATTTAAACTGTTTTCTTCAGCCTCAGGGCTAGTTTTATAGAACAATTCTGTCTTTCCGTTCTTATTTAGAATTCACTGAACTCATCAATGGACTAATGGTGACACCCAAAATCTTCATAACGATGCCGGGAGCTTTCAAGCTTTTCCATTGACTAAAGTCTGAAAAAAGCCTCCTTTCTTCTGTGCATGATGGGAAGCAATAACACTTTTTGTAGGTTCACCGTAAACAACATGGTAGCTGAATCTTTTTCGTATTTCTGCTTATCTTCAGAAAATGTTTTAGGCATTTGTTCAAAAATATTTATATGCTTTCTATAGAGCTGTGTATCTTTATTAGTTGCCTCACCATTTATACCAGCAGTTCTCGCTGCCCCTTAGTAGTGGGAAAATGTCACAGCTATCAGTTATAAGAATCTTTTCGTCATTCTTGCCTAATCCTAGACATCCAAGGAATGTAGACTTGTTGACAAATATTCAACTTTTGGGGTAAGTGTGAGGTTGTCATTCACTTTTTTAGGAAGGCTGCACCTAACTCCTTTTTTTCCTACATGCAGCTTCTTGGCTAATAGTACTTACTTCTTAATTAAATGACAGCAATTTCATTTTCAATTAAGAAGCAAGCATCATTGGTAAGTGTGAGGTTGTCATTCACTTTCTTAGGAAGGCTGCACAACTACTTTTTTCCCTACATGCAGCTTCTTGGGTAATGGTATTTCTTTTAAATGGCAGAACTTTCAATAAAGAAGCAAGTATCATTTGCTTGGATTTATATTCTTTGCTCCAATAAGTGTCATAAATTTTCGTGAGTTCTTCTCTAGAAACTTCAAACATAAGTTAGGGAATTTTTCAGATTTACAGCCAGGTTCGTCAAGAAAGGGATAGTTTTTAACATCTCTTTCAAAATCATCTTTTTCTGAGCGAACTCGTTTTGGAGAGGGATCATCAATAGACCTTTATTCTCTTCCACCATTATCTTCATATCTATTTCCTCCATCTTGTTCGTCAGATCTTCTTGCTACAGTGTCAATGACACATAGTGTGGTCTGTGAAATCAGGTTTACGAACATCATCTTGATTTTCATCATATTGATGATTTTACATGTTTAGCTGGTTATCTTGGTTCTCATAGGCCGCATCTGAAACACAATCTTCAAAAGGGCAGAAAAGGATCATGGCTCAGAATTTACTCCTGATGATTTGATGGAAGATGATTAGTGACCAAAAGAGGAACTAAATCAGTAAAGAGTTTTCCTCATCTTTAAAGTCATTGGTCTTTCACAATCAGAAGACTCAAATGTTCCTTCAACATCCTCTCAGTCAATATTAGACTTACGACTATCACCTCTACTTAAATATTCTTCATCAGCAATGTCTTTTAACGGTGCCTTACTTTTGACCTTTCCTTTTCTTGTTTCCTTTTATTGAGGATTTCCAGAGGAATCTGGGGATATATCTGTTGTTTGATTTATTTGATTGTTTTCAGGGGGGATATAGCTACTCGTTGCTCTTCATAGGGAGATGGCAAATCAGTTGTTGAATTTGATGTCTCATTTATAATTGAATTTTGGCTTAAATTATAATCACCTATATTGCATACACGTTCAGATTTTATTATTTTTTTTCATAGTTTCAGTAGTGAACCTAATCATCTTTTGATTATATCAGATGGGGTTCTAGGGGCAATTTTGATCAGTCGCTTAATTTGTTTTCAAAACTATCTTTAGAGGTCCTCCGAAAATAGTCTGGTTCTAGTGGTTGGTATGACGTTGCTCTCCTGTATGTAGCTGCTAATTAATAGTTTATGGGCAAACTCATAGGTAATGCAGAATTATCCTCAGTGTTGTAATAGTTGACGAGACTAATCTCCAATTATCTCAAATGACAGAGGAGGCTCTAGGGGTTATTGTGATACATTAGTTTGTTGTTTTAATCAATATTGTTATCATAAGTAGGCCATGTTTGAAGACGATAAAACAAAAATGGTTATAGACTTTTACCTTTGGATGGACCACAAATTTATCAGATACGTACTTTAGCCATATGTTATTTTCGTTTATATTTATAAGACAGCCTTCTTGCATATACTATTCAGTTAAAAAGATCTTGGGCCGAACTGGCCAGCAATGATAAAAAACAACAAAGAGAGGAAAAATTAAATGAAAAACAACAAAACGAGACTGCGACCAGTAGAGAGAAAAGATTAAAAACTAAAACGACGCGGATATTTCGCTTGTATGTAAGCAAGGCATCTTCAGCACAGAAGGAAAAAAGATAAAAACAAATAAAACCACAACTAAGAAAATACAATTGTCGCAACTGATCCACGTAGATCAAAGAAGCTAATAGAGTTACTTCGATGAGAACACCAAAGCAACTGAGTAAAAAATTATAGAGATGGAAATGAAGTTAATTATTCTGTTGCGAAATAATCCTACTGTTAGCTATTATTGAAGCAATTCTTTTTGGTCTGGTAGGTAATCTTGGCCCCTTGTGATGTTGTAATATCTGAATTTCCTTATTAACTATTAGTTCATTTTTCAAAATAATATTATAAATTGGATCAATACTTGAATTTCCCGTATTTCCGTTTATTGAAAGATTAGCAAACATATTTTTTATTCCTATAGCTTCACACTCCACTGAGAAAAACCTCTATCATTAGAAATAGCCGTAACCTCATCAAATTGTACAAAATGTTCAGGAAGAAAGAACAAAATTCCTGCCAAAGCCGAAACAAAAGTTTCAGGAGGCTTGCTGATTTGTAGTTTTTTCTATTGAGTTGTGATGTTCAATAAATCTTTCAAAAAAATTTTTGATGAGTTCTACCAATATAAAACTTCCCCGAGAATAAGGAAGCTTATACACCCCACTTACTAAACTTCCCCGACTTAAATCGGTCCCAGAATTAAGGAAACTATCTATTGGTCTGTCCGATTTAAAACAGGTATCAATTTTATATTTACACAAAATTCGCTAAAGCTTCTCTCCCAAACCGGGTACATATGGCAAAGAAATGAAACTTATAGACACATTTAATTCAGAAGACTGTGAAACTCCAATTACCGTACCATTATGTTTAATACGTCTATCTTCTATTATTTTATTAATGAACTTAATAGGGTAACTATTACTAAGTAAAATATCCCCCGAATACAACAATTCAGAATCCAGAAATTCCTGGGAACAAATTCTGAAAGCTCGATCCACTAGTGAAATAAAAACCTCTTGTTTCGCCGAAATAGGGTGGCACGAATGAAAATTTAAAAATCTATCATTGTGCGTAGGCTTTCTGTATATCGAGAAAAGTAAATGGTAATCTTCTTTAATTAATAAGATATCAAGAAAAGCAGTTTGTCATTTTCCTCAAACTTCGCTGTAAATTTTAATTTTTTTAAAAAACTATTTAAATGTTTACAGAAAAGGTCAAAGGAATCTAAACTGTATTTCCAAATGCAAACTATATCATCCATGAATTTGCCCCAGAAACAAGGGGAGTCTAAAACTGTGTATAGCGGAAGTTTCAATAGAATCTATGAAAATATTTGCCAACAAAGGAGAGGGATGCCCCCTAAGACGAGCGAAATACCTGCTTGTAAGATTCTCCTCTAAAACCAAAATAAAAAGAATATACATTTACCCAGATAATTAATTTCATAATGAACTCAATATCCAAACTAGCCAAGGTCACATCTTGTATCAAATCAAAGTGTTTTTGTAGTTTACTCTTTAATATAGTATATTTAAAAGTGAATTTGACATTGAGAGCAAATCTTTTAGGCTGTACAAGATGAAAGGAAAGGACCCCCTAACCTCCCGCGACGGCGCAAGAGAAAAAACGTAGAGCTAAAAGTACACTTAAAGGCTATTTGGGAGTCCCCGCCCCATCAGAAATATCAAGATCTTCTCCCCCTAGACAATAATTTTGGCTGTGTGCCCAAACACTCAGGAGCTTAGTAGACTTAATGAGTTAGATCGACTCACGTGCATTCCAAAGCCGCGAAGACGACGTGCATCATCCAGCCAATCAAATAAGATTATCTTTAATTATCGGTATCATCAGTATTCATGTTTGGTCGAGTTGCTAATCCGAAAACACAACCTGACCTCTAGTTTGAATCTGAAGAAACGTGACCTAAATATAAATAAAATTTGTGGTTATGTTCCTGCAGAATTGGACAGGAAAGTGAAAACAATTTAGAATATGACAGTCAGGTTTAATATTTTTCGATCAAGTATAGTCAGGTAATACATGCAAAATACATCATTCAAGAAGCTGAAGACGAATTTCTTTTCTTGGAAGAGCAGGTCAAGTTGGTGTGCAGGTATAGTTGGCTCAGCCAAGAGCCTATTCAACTATACCTGCACACAGAGCATAGAAATAGATATCTACCATCTTATATTTGAACTACTAGAGACGAAAGACCTTCTGAAAGGTATGTGAATGCATATAATAAATATGAGGCAATCAAGCCAGTAGATCTGTAATCCACAGAGTGAGGCAAAAGGAAAAGGGCTAAATAGTTTTACTGAAAAGCCCGCTTGCTGTTAAATAGAAGAAGAAGAAGAGGTCAATATTAACCCTCTGAAATCGTTCGTCCAGAGCAATATCAGGCAAACTTTTCACTCCTTTCTGTTTGATCACTGCTTTTTGGAGTTACGAAAAGCAATTAGTAACGAAGTTAATTAATTAGAAACATTAACAGTCTTAAAACATGTTTTCTGATCAGACCGAAATCAGTTTTTTTTTCTTCTTTGTCAAAGTAAAATTCATTCTGCCCTCTAAGATTTGATGATATTACTAATCATGAAAATTATAAGATTTATGACTGGCCATACCATTAGAAGACAAACCTCAAGAGACGACAACAGTTATATGCTAAAGAAAAGAAATTAATGAAAAAATTCAAACCTTCTTAGAACAAACTTTTAGTCAATTTTCTTGATAAGTCAAATGTGAAAAAAAATGAACGCGTTTGAAACCCCCTTTTGTCTCCAGCTATAATGGTGGAACAAATTAACTCTCGAGAAAACGAACAAAATCCTATCAATATGAAGATAGGATTTCAATATGAAATCCTATCAATATGAAGATTTCAGGTCCAGATAGTCAAATGCATTTAGGGATACTTTGATCAAATTAAGAAACAAATACCATTAGAGACAAAACAAGAAAACATAAATTCAGACAAACGTTCCAATACATACTTCGTAACCTGGAAATCGAGACTGCTAAATAAATTACATTTCTAAATCATAGTTGAGTAACATCAAAATAGTTATAACGAAAAAATATACAAACACTGAAATGGATTTATATGAGGATGCACAACAACAACAAAACGAACACACCTCTCAACCTGGAAGCTTGGAAAATCCCGGGACTTTTGGAAAAAAATTCACATACTTTTGTGGGTTTTTTCTTCTCTCCTCCTGAAATTAATTAATATACCCATATAGGTAATGCAGTCTATATGACAAAAAAAACAAATATTGATACAAAGCAACGAAGTGTAACATCGAAGGAAATTGATAATACTTAAGAGCCGAATCATCTGCCATTTAGCCTACAATACCTTATACATAAAATATATATATATATATATATATATATATATATATATATATATATATATATTTATATATATATATATATATATATATATATATATATATATATATATATATATATATATATATATATATATATATATATATATATATATATATATATATATATATATATATATATATAAACCAACAAAGAGAAAAATCTCAAAAAAAAAAAAATCTAAAAAAAAAAACCAAACAAACGAGACTGTGGCCAGTGGAGAGAAAAGAAAACAACAAAAACAAAACAACGCGGATATTTCGCCTGTATACAAACAAGGCGTCTTCAGCACAAAAGACACACAAGAAGAACAAGATAAAACTAAAAACCAATAAAACAACCACCAAAAAAAAAAAAAAAAAAATGTACAATTGGCGCAAACTGATCCACGTAGGGAAAAGATGCTAATATAGAGTTACTTCAGTGAGGACACCAGAGTAACTGAGGAAAAATAAAAAAAACTGTAAATTACTTTAATTATTCTGTTGCGAAATAATCACTTTGTTAGCTATTACTGAAGCAAATCGTTTTGGTCTAGCAGGTAAAATAGTCCCCTGGTGATTATTTAAAATCTTAACTGCCTTATTGACTGTTGATTCACTCTTTAGAAGGTTATCAAAAATTGGGTCAATATTTAAATTACCTGTGTCCCTATTTATGGAAAGGTTAGCAAACATATATTTTTAATTTCTATGGCTTCCCTCGCCCATTGGGTGTAACCCTAATCATTAGAAATAGCCAAGGCTTCATAAAATTTTACAAAATGATCTGGTTGAAGCCAAATATGCTCTGCTAAAGCTGAAACGAAAGTTTCTGGAGGCTTGCTTAATTGTAGGGTTTTTTCTATTGAGTTTCGGTGTTCAATAAAAATTTCAACAAATTGTTGGTGAGTCCTACCAATATAGAACTTCCCACAAGAACACGGAATTTTATACACCCCACTTACTAAATTTCCCCGAGTTAAACCCTTACCAGAACTAAAAAACTACCGATTGGCCTCAACGATTCGAAATATGTATCAATACCAAATTTACGTATAACCCGTGAATGTTTCTCACCCAAACCAGGTACATATGGTAATGAAATGAAACTTTTTGATACAACTAAATCTAAAGACTGAGAAACCCCAATAACCCTGCTATCATGTTTAACCCGTCTATTTTCAATTATTTTATCAATGAACTTAATTGGATAACTATTACAAAACAAAATATCCCTCAAGTATAACAATTCCGAATCCAGAAATTCCTGGGAACAAATTCTAAAGGCTCTATCCACTAGTGAAATTACAACCCCCCTTTTCACCGACATAGGGTGGCAAGAATGAAAATTTAAATACCTATCATTGTGCGTTGGTTTTCTGTAAATCGAGAAAAGTAAATGGAGATCCCTTTTAATTAATAAAATATCCAGAAAAGGTAATTTATTATTATCCTCAAACTCAACTGTAAATTTAATATTATTATCAAAACTATTTAAATGCTTACAAAATAGGTCTAAGGAGTCCAATCCATGTTTCCAAACACACACCACATCATCCATGAACCTACCCCAGAAGCAAGGGGAGATTCTAAAACTGTTTATAGCGGAGGTTTCAATGACATCTATGTATAGATTTGCCAACAAAGGAGAAAGAGAAGCCCCCAAAGGTGACACAAAAATTTGTCCAGAAAAATCGCCTGGAAAACCAAAGTAAAATGAAAATTCATTTACCAGAATAATTAGTCTCATAATGATATCAATATCGAATCTAACTAGAGTCAAATCCTGTATTAAATAAAACTGTTTTTCTAATTTACTTTTTAAAATATCCTCGCACCTTTTTAAATCACAATTTGAATACATGGACACAACATCAAAACTGCAAAGAATTGAACTATCCTCCAGCGTGAAATTTTGCAATTTATTAGTAAGATCAGTCGAATTTTTTAAATAAGATTTTTATGTTTCCAATATTGGACGCAATGCTACCGACAACCGTTTTCCTAATTTTAAAACAGGTGACGGAAAAGTTGACACAATGGGGCGGAGGGGGGCTCCAGTCTTATGAATCTTAGGTAAACCATAGATCTTGGGTGCCGAACAACCCCTAGGATAATATTTGTTATAAAACTGTGGGGTAATGGGAAAATGATTTTTCAATGACTCCAATCCCTTTTTTGTTGATTTTACATGTTTATCTGTAGGATTAAAATCAAGTTTTTTGTATGTAATAGTGTCAGAAATAATGGATTTCATTTTATTATTATAGTCTTCAGTGTTCATAATTACGATCTTGTTTCCCCTATCGGCTCTGGTGGTAGTAAGGAATATATCCTTTTTCAAATCTGAAAGTATTTTAATGTCATTTTTTTTGTGAAATGTCTTCACCAATTAAGTTCATATTAAAGGTATTTAGTTTTTTTACGATCTTACGGTGTTTAGTTTAGTTTTCTGTGAGTTCTTGAAGAGCATCAAACTTATCTATAGAAGCCAAAATTCCTGACTCCATCTTTGAAATTATTTTTGAATAGGAGATTGGTGTTGGAAAACAGAACTTAGAACCCTTCGACAAAACGGCTTCCTGTTGAATATTAAGAGGTTTAGAAGACAAATTCTTAATTGCTGTAACCAGACAATGACGAGGATAAAAAACATCTGAATCTTGGAAATTCTCAAACAAAATTTTATTAAACTTGTCAACCAAACGAACCTTGGACAAATGAAAATCATGGCGAAAAGATATTATGGCCATTTCCTTAATTCGTATAAAAATGTCAGATGGAAGGTTATTTCTTAAAAAGTTTTCAACAGAATTTAAGTCCTTAGACAGTTGAAAACATCTCTGTTTTTGTTCATAAATTACGTGATTTGAAGCTATTAGGCTTAATTTGTTTTTTAATTTTGTTTCATCTTCAGTTCCAAAATGGGTACATATTTTAAAAGATTTCGGAATTACTGATTCCTTCTTGTAATTTTTTAAGAAAATTTGTTGATTTAATAGATCTGAATGTTTTTTAACTATAGGCAAATAATATAATTGTCAAAAGCGGCAAATTGGTGCCCATACATTCGACGAATGAAAGATCTTAAGCTAAACTGGCCAGCCATGACAAAAACCAACAAAGAGAAAAATCTAAAAAAAAACAAACAAACGAGACTGTGGCCAGTGGAGGAAAAAGAAAACAACAAAAACAAAACAACGAAGATATTTCGCCTGTATACAAAAAAGGCGTCTTAAGCACGAAAGACACACAAGAAGAACAAGATAAAAAAAAAACAAGATAAAACTAAAAACCAATAAAACCACCACCAAAAAAAAAAACCAAACAAAAATGTACAATTGGCGCAAACTGATCCACGTAGGGAAAAGATTCTAATATAGAGTTACTTCAGTGAGGACAGCAGAGTAACTGCGAAAAAACAAAAAAAATTGTAAATTACTTTAATTTTTCAGTTGCGAAATAATCCTTTTGTTAGCTATTACTGAAGCAAATTATTTTGGTCTAACAGGTAAAATAGTCCCTTGGTTATTATTTCAAATCTTAACTCCCTTAATGACTGTTGATTCACTCTTTAAAAGGTTATCATAAATTGGGTAAATATCTAAATTGCCTATGTCCCTATTAACGGAAAAGTTGGCAAACATATGTTTTTTAATTTATATTGCTTCCCTCGCCAATTTGGTGTAATCCCTATCATTAGAAACAGCCAAGGCTTCATCACATTTGAAAAAATGATCTTGTTGAAGCAAAATATGCTCTTCTAAAGCTGAAACGAAAGTTTCTGGAGGCTTGCTTAATTGTAGGGTTTTTTCTATTGAGTTTCGGTGTTCAATAAACCTTTCAATAAATTGTTTGGGAGTCCTACCAATATAGAACTTCCCACAAGAACACGGAATTTTATACACCCCACTTACTAAATTTCCCCGAGTTAAATCCTTGCCAGAACTAAAAAAACTACCCATTGGCCTCAACGATTGGAAACATGTATCAATACCAAATTTACATAAAACCCGTGAAAGTTTCTCACCCAAACCATGTACATATGGTAATGAAATGAAGCTTTTTGATACAACTAAATCTAAAGACTGAGAAACCCCAATAACCCTTCTATCATGTTTAACCCGTCTATTTTCAATTATTTTATCAATGAACTTAATTTGATAACTATTACAAAACAAAATATCCCTCAAGTATAACAAATCCGAATCCAGAAATTCCTGGGAAATAATTCTAAAGGCTCTATCCACTAGTAAAATTACAACCCCCCTTTTCACCGACATAGTGTGGCAAGAATGAAAATTTAAATACCAATGATTGTGCGTTGGTTTTCTGTAAATCGAGAAAAGTAAATGGAGATCCCTTTTAATTAATAAAATATCCAGAAAAGGTAATTTATTATTTTCCTCAAATTCAACTGTAAATTTAATATTATTATCAAAACTATTTAAATGCTTACAAAATAGGTGTAAGGAGTCCAATTCATGTTTCCAAAAGCACAACACATCATCCATGAACCTACCCCAAAAACAAGGGGAGATTCTAAAACTGTTTATAGCGGAGGTTTCAATAGCATCTATGAATAGATTTGCCAATAAAGGAGAAAGAGAAGCCCCCATATGTAACCCAAAAATTTGTCCATAAAACTCCCCTCGAAAACCAAAATAAAATGAAAATTCATTTACCAGAATATTTAGTCTCGTAAAGATTTCAATATCCAAACTAGCTAATGTCAAATCCTGTATTAAATAAAAGTGTTTTTCTAATTTACTTTTTAAAATGTCTTCATATCTTTTCAAATCGAAAGTTGAACATATGAACACAACATCAAAACTGAAAAAAATTGAACTATCCTCCAGCGTGAAATTTCGCAATTTATTAGTAAGATCAGTCGAATTTTTTAAATATAATTTTTGTGTTCCTAAAGGTGGATACAATGCTACCGACAACCATTTTCCTAATTTTGAAACGGGGGACGGAAAAGTTGACACAATAGGTCGGAGGAGGGCTCCAGTCTTAAGAATCTTAGGTAGACCATAGATCTTGGGTGCCGAACAACCCCTAGGATAATATTTGTTATAAAACTGTGGGGTAATGTGAAAATTATTTTTCATTGACTCTAATTCCTTTCTTATTGATTTTAAATATTTATCTATGTGATCATAGTCCAGTTTTTTGTATGTAAGAGTATACGAAGTATTGGATTCCATTTCATTAGTCTTGTTGTCAAAACTACAACTTATGACTTGCGGTAATTTCTTGTCTTTGTTTGGAGTGATGCCTATTCCCTTTTTCATGTCATAATTTATGCTACCGTTATTTTTTTGTGATATTTATCTACAAATTAAGTTCATATTAAAGGTGTTTGGTTTTCTTACTATCTCGGCTGCGAGTTCTTGAGGAGTATCAACCTTATATATAGAAACCATAATTCCTGACTCCACCTTTAAAATTATTTCTGAATAGGAGACTGGTGTTGGAAAACAGAACTTAGAACCCTTCGACAAAACGGTTTCCTGTTGAATATTAATAGGTTTAGAAGACAAATTCTTAATTGCTGGACCCAGACAATGACGAGGATAAAAAACATCTGAATCTTGGAAATTCTCAAACAAAAGTTTATTAAACTTGTCAACCAAACGAACCTTGGACAAATGAAAATCATGGCGAAAAGATCTAATGGCCATTTCCTTAATTCGTATAAAAATATCAGACGGAAGGTTATTTCTTAAAAAGTTTTCAACAGAATTTAAGTCCTTAGACAGTTGAAAACGTCTCTGTTTTTGTTCATAAATTACGTAATTTAAAGCTATTAGGCTTAATTTATTTTTTAATTTTGTTTCATTTTAAGTTCCAAAAATGGTACATATTTTAAAATATTTCGGAATCACTGATTCCTTCTTGCAATTTTTTAAGAACATTTGTTGATTTAATAGATTTGCAGGTTTTTTAAATAAAGACAAATAATAATTGACAAAAGCGGCTAATTTTTGCCCTTACATTTGACTAATTAAATATATTAAGCCTAACTGACCAGCCATGAAAAAAACCAAAAGAGAAAAATCTAAAAAAAAAACAAACAAACGAGACTGTGGCCAGTGAAGAGAAAAGAAAACAACAAAAACAAAACAACGCGTATATTTCGCCTGTATACAAACAAGGCGTCTTCAGCACTAAAGACACAAAAGAAGAACAAAATAAAAAAAAAACAAGATAAAACTAAAAACAAATAAAACCACCACCAAAAAAAACAAAAACAAAAATGTAAAATTGGCGAAAACTGATCAACGTAGGGAAAAGATGCTAATATAGAGTTACTTCAGTGAGGACACCAGAGTAACTGAGGAAAAATAAAAAAACTGTAAATTACTTTAATTATTCTGTTGCGAAATAATCCTTTTGTTAGCTATTACTGAAGCAAATCGTTTTTGTCTAGCAGGTAAAATAGTCCCCTGGTGATTATTTAAAATCTTAACTCCCTTATTGACTGTTGATTCACTCTTTAGAAGGTCATCATAAATTGGGTCAATATTTAAATTACCTGTGTCCCTATTTATGGAAAGGTTAGCAAACATATGTTTTTTAATTTCTATGGCTTCCCTCGCCCATTGGGTGTAACCCTGATCATTAGAAATAGCCAAGGCTTCATCAAATTTTACAAAATGATCTGGTTGAAGCCAAATATGCTCTGCTAAAGCTGAAAAGAAAGTTTCTGGAGGCTTGCTTAATTGTAGGGTTTTTTTCTATTGAGTTTCGTTGTTCAATAAACCTTTCAACAAATTGTTGGTGAGTCCTACCAATATAGAACTTCCCACAAGAACACGGAATTTTATACACCCCACTTACTAAATTTCCCCGAGTTAAATCCTTACCAGAACTGAAAAAAAACTACCCATTGGCCTCAACGATTGGAAACATGTATCAATACCAAATTTACGTAAAACCCTTGAAAGTTTCTCCCCCCAACCAGGTACATATGGTAATGAAATGAAGCTTTTTGATACAACTAAATCTAAAGACTGAGAAACCCCAATAACCCTACTATTATGTTTAACCCGTCTATTTTCAATTATTTTATCAATGAACTTAATTGGATAACTATTACAAAACAAAATATCCCTCAAGTATAACAATTCCGAATCCAGAAATTCCTGGGAACAAATTCTAAAGGCTCTATCCACTAGTGAAATTACAACCCCCTTTTCACCGACATAGGGTGGCAAGAATGAAAATTGAAATACCTATCATTGTGCGTTGGTTTTCTGTAAATCGAGAAAAGTAAATGGAGATCCCTTTTAATTAATAAAATATCCAAAAAAGGTAATTTATTATTATCCTCAAACTCAACTGTAAATTTAATATTATTATCAAAACTAAATGCTTACAAAATAAGTCTAAGGAGTCCAATCCATGTTTCCAAACACAATCCAAATCATCCATGAACCTACCCCAGAAGCAAGGGGAGATTCTAAAACTGTTTAAAGCGGAGGTTTCAATGACATCTATGAATAGATTTGCCAACAAAGGAGAAAGAGAAGCCCCCATAGGTAACCCAAAAATTTGTCTATAAAACTCCCCTCGAAAACCAAAATAAATAGAAAATTCATTTACCAGAATAATTAGTCTCATAATGATTTCAATATCCAAACTGGCTAAAGTCACATCCTGTATTAAATCAAAGTGTTTTTCTAATTTACTTTTTAAAAATATCCTCGCACCTTTTTAAATCACAATTTGAATACATGGACACAACATCAAAACTGCAAAGAATTGAACTATCCTCCAGCGTGAAATTCCGCATTTTATTAGTAAGATCAGTCGAATTTTTTAAATATGATTTTTGTGTTCCCAAAAGTGGACGCAAAGCTACCGACAACCATATTCCTAATTTTGAAATAGGTGACGAAAAAGTTGTCACAATGGGGCGGAGGGGGGCTCCAGTCTTATGAATCTTAGGTAGACCATAGATCTTGGGTGCCGAGCAACCCCTAGGATAACACTTGTTATAAAACTGTGGGGTAATGGGAAAATTATTTTTCAATGACTCTAATCCCTTTTTTGTTGATTTTAAATATTTATCTGTAGGATCAAAATTAAGTTTTTTGTATGTAATAGTGTCAGAAATAATGGATTTCATTTGATTTATTATAATCTTCAGTGTTTATAATTACTATCTTGTTTCCTTGATCGGCGCTGGTGATCTTAAGTACTATATCCGTTTAGAAATCAGATAGGATTTTAATGCAATTTTTTTTGTGAAATATCTCTAAAAATTAAGTTCATATTAAAGTTATTTAGTTTTCTTAATATCTCAGATCTGAGTTCTTGAGAGGTATCAACCTTATCTATAGAAGCCATAATTCCTGACTCCACCTTTGAAATTATTTTTGAATAGGAGACTGGTGTTGGAAAACAGAACTTAGAACCCTTCGACAAAACGGCTTCCTGTTGAATATTAAGAGGTTTAGAAGACAAATTCTTAATTGCTGGACCCAGACAATGACGAGGATTAAAAACATCTGAATCTTGGAAATTCTCAAACAAAAGTTTATTAAACTTGTCAACCAAACGAACCTTTAACAAATGAAAATCATGGCTATAATATCTAATGGTCATTTCCTTAATTCGCACAAAAAAGTCAGATGGAAGGTTATTTCTTAAAAGGTTTTCAAAATAATTTAAGTCCTTAGACAGTTGAAAACGTCTCTGTTTTTGTTCATAAATTACGTGATTTAAAGCTATTAGGCTTAATTTATTTTTTAATTTTGTTTCATTTTCAGTTCCAAAATGGGTACACATTTTAAAAGATTTCGGAATAACTGATTCCTTCTTGCAATTTTATAAAAAAATTTGTTGATTTAACAGATTTGAATGTTTTTTAACTAAAGACAAATAATAATTGACAGAAGTGGCTAATTGTTGCCCGTACAATTGACGAATGAAAGATCTTAAGCTGAACTGGC